>NW_027474618.1:0-34246 GCF_050947335.1 Megachile rotundata | reverse complement strand
AATATGGAAAATAATATGAGTCAGATTGATAATAATAAGAGTAATACGTATAGTAATTGTCGTTCTATCGACCATATCTGCATAATATGGTTAATAATATGAGTTAGATTGATAATAGTGAGTGTAGTCAGTATAGTAATTGTCGTTCTGTCGATCATATAAGCATAGAATGGCTAATAATATGAGTTCGATTGATAATAATAAGAGTAATAAGTATAGTAATTGTCGTTCTATCGATCATATAATCATAGTATGGCTCACAATATGAGTTAGATTGATAATAATAAGAGTAATAAGTATAGTAATTGTCGTTCTATTCATCACATAAGCATAATATGGCTAATAATATGAGTTAGATTGATAATAATAAGAGTAATGAGTATAGCAATTGTCGTTCTATCGATCCTATAAGCATAATATGGCTAATAATATGAGTTAGATTGATAATAATAAGAGTAATAAGTATAGTAATTATCGTTCTACCGATCATATAAGCATAATATGGCTAATAATATGAGTTAGATTGATAATAATAAGACTATGGAGTATAGTAATTGTCGTTCTATCGATCATATAAGCATAATATGGCTAATAATATGAGTTAGATTGATAATAGTGAGTGCAATAAGTATAGTAATTGTCGTTCTGTCGATCATATAAGCATAGTATGGCTAATAATATGAGTTCGATTGATAATAATAAGAGTAATAAGTATAGTAATTGTAGTTCTATCGATCATATAAGCATAATATGGCTAATAATATGAGTTAGATTGATAATAATAAGAGTAATGAGTATAGTAATTTTCGTTCTATCGATCATATAAGCATAAGATGGCAAATAATATGAGTTAGATTGATAATAATAAGAGTAATAAGTATAGTAATTGTCGTTCTATCGATCATATAAGCATAGTATGGCTAATAATATGAGTTCGATTGATAATAATAAGAGTAATAAGTATAGTAATGGTAGTTCTATCGATCATATAAGCATAATATGGCTGATAATATGAGTTAGATTGATAATAATAAGAGTAATGAGTATAGTAATTTTCGTTCTATCGATCATATAAGCATAAGATGGCAAATAATATGAGTTAGATTGATAATAATAAGAGTAATAAGTATAGTAATTGTCGTTCTATCGATCATATAAGCATAATATGGCTAACAATGTGAGTTAGATTGATAATAATTAGACTAATAAGTATAGTAATTGTAGTTCTATCGATCATGTAAGCATAAGATGGCAAGTAATATGAGTTAGATTGATAATAATAAGAGTAATAAGTATAGTAATTGTCGTTTTATCGATCATATAAGCATAATATGGCTAACAATGTGAGTTAGATTGATAATAATAAGACTAATAAGTATAGTAATTGTAGTTCTATCGATCATATAAGCATAATATGGCTAATAATATGAGTTCGATTGATAATAATAAGAGTAATAAGTATAGTAATTGTAGTTCTATCGATCATATAAGCATAATATGGCTAATAATATGAGTTAGATTGATAATAATAAGAGTATTAAGTATAGTAATTATCTTTCCACCGATCATACAAGCATAATGTGGCTAATAATATGAGTTAGATTGATAATAATAAGTGTAATAAGTGTAGTAATTATCGTTCTACCGATCATATAAGCATAATATGGCTAATAATATGAGTTAGATTGATAATAATAAGAGTAAAAAGTATAGTAATTGTCGTTCTATCGATCATATAAGCATAATATGGCTAATAATATGAGTTAGATTGATAGTAATAAGACTAAGAAGTATAGTAATTGTCGTTCTATCGATCATATAAGCATAATATGGAAAATAATATGAGTCAGATTGATAATAATAAGAGTAATACGTATAGTAATTGTCGTTCTATCGACCATATCTGCATAATATGGTTAATAATATGAGTTAGATTGATAATAGTGAGTGTAGTCAGTATAGTAATTGTCGTTCTGTCGATCATATAAGCATAGAATGGCTAATAATATGAGTTCGATTGATAATAATAAGAGTAATAAGTATAGTAATTGTCGTTCTATCGATCATATAATCATAGTATGGCTCACAATATGAGTTAGATTGATAATAATAAGAGTAATAAGTATAGTAATTGTCGTTCTATTCATCACATAAGCATAATATGGCTAATAATATGAGTTAGATTGATAATAATAAGAGTAATGAGTATAGCAATTGTCGTTCTATCGATCCTATAAGCATAATATGGCTAATAATATGAGTTAGATTGATAATAATAAGAGTAATAAGTATAGTAATTATCGTTCTACCGATCATATAAGCATAATATGGCTAATAATATGAGTTAGATTGATAATAATAAGACTATGGAGTATAGTAATTGTCGTTCTATCGATCATATAAGCATAATATGGCTAATAATATGAGTTAGATTGATAATAGTGAGTGCAATAAGTATAGTAATTGTCGTTCTGTCGATCATATAAGCATAGTATGGCTAATAATATGAGTTCGATTGATAATAATAAGAGTAATAAGTATAGTAATTGTAGTTCTATCGATCATATAAGCATAATATGGCTAATAATATGAGTTAGATTGATAATAATAAGAGTAATGAGTATAGTAATTTTCGTTCTATCGATCATATAAGCATAAGATGGCAAATAATATGAGTTAGATTGATAATAATAAGAGTAATAAGTATAGTAATTGTCGTTCTATCGATCATATAAGCATAGTATGGCTAATAATATGAGTTCGATTGATAATAATAAGAGTAATAAGTATAGTAATGGTAGTTCTATCGATCATATAAGCATAATATGGCTGATAATATGAGTTAGATTGATAATAATAAGAGTAATGAGTATAGTAATTTTCGTTCTATCGATCATATAAGCATAAGATGGCAAATAATATGAGTTAGATTGATAATAATAAGAGTAATAAGTATAGTAATTGTCGTTCTATCGATCATATAAGCATAATATGGCTAACAATGTGAGTTAGATTGATAATAATTAGACTAATAAGTATAGTAATTGTAGTTCTATCGATCATGTAAGCATAAGATGGCAAGTAATATGAGTTAGATTGATAATAATAAGAGTAATAAGTATAGTAATTGTCGTTTTATCGATCATATAAGCATAATATGGCTAACAATGTGAGTTAGATTGATAATAATAAGACTAATAAGTATAGTAATTGTAGTTCTATCGATCATATAAGCATAATATGGCTAATAATATGAGTTCGATTGATAATAATAAGAGTAATAAGTATAGTAATTGTAGTTCTATCGATCATATAAGCATAATATGGCTAATAATATGAGTTAGATTGATAATAATAAGAGTATTAAGTATAGTAATTATCTTTCCACCGATCATACAAGCATAATGTGGCTAATAATATGAGTTAGATTGATAATAATAAGAGTAATAAGTATAGTAATTGTAGTTCTATCGATCATATAAGCATAATATGGCTAATAATATGAGTTAGATTGATAATAGTGAGTGTAATAAGTATAGTAATTGTAGTTCCATTGCTCATATAAGCATAATATGATTAATAATATGAGTTAGATGAATAATAATAAGAGTAGTAAGTATAGTAATTATCGTTCTCCCGATCATACAAGCATAAGATGGCTAATAATATGAGTTAGATTGATAATAATAAGAGCAGTAAGTATAGTAATTGCCGTTCTATCGATCACATAAGCATAATATGGCTAATAATATCAGTTAGATTGATAATAATAAGAGTAGTGAGCATAGTAATTGTCGTTCTATCGATCATATAATCATAGTATGGCTCACAATATGAGTTAGATTGATAATAATAAGAGTAATAAGTATAGTAATTGTCGTTCTATTCATCACATAAGCATAATATGGCTAATAATATGAGTTAGATTGATAATAATAAGAGTAATGAGTATAGCAATTGTCGTTCTATCGATCCTATAAGCATAATATGGCTAATAATATGAGTTAGATTGATAATAATAAGAGTAATAAGTATAGTAATTATCGTTCTACCGATCATATAAGCATAATATGGCTAATAATATGAGTTAGATTGATAATAATAAGAGTAAAAAGTATAGTAATTGTCGTTCTATCGATCATAGAAGCATAATATGGCTAATAATATGAGTTAGATTGATAGTAATAAGACTAACAAGTATAGTAATTGCCGTTCTATCGATCATATAAGCATAATATGGATAATAATATGAGTCAGATTGATAATAATAAGAGTAATAAGTATAGTAATTGTCGTTCTATCGACCATATCTGCATAATATGGTTAATAATATGAGTTAGATTGATAATAGTGAGTGTAATAAGTATAGTAATTGTAGTTTCATTGCTCATATAAGCATAATATGATTAATAATATGAGTTAGATGAATAATAATAAGAGTAATAAGTATAGTAATTATCGTTCTCCCGATCATACAAGCATAATATGGCTAATCATATGAGTTAGATTGATAATAATAAGAGCAGTAAGTATAGTAATTGCCGTTCTATCGATCACATAAGCATAATATGGCTAATAATATCAGTTAGATTGATAATAATAAGAGTAGTGAGCATAGTAATTGTCGTTCTATCGATCATATAAGCATAGTATGGCTAACAATATGAGTTAGATTGATAATAATAAGAGTAATAAGTATAGTAATTGTCGTTCTATTCATCACATAAGCATAATATGGCTAATAATGTGAGTTAGATTGATAATAATAAGTGTAATGAGTATAGCAATTGTCGTTCTATCGATCATATAAGCATAATATGGCTAATAATATGAGTTAGAATGATAATAGCGAGTGTAATAAGTATAGTAATTTTAGTTCTATTGCTCATATAAGTATAATATGATTAATAATATGAGTTAGATTGATAATAATAAGAGTAATAAGTATAGTAATTATCGTTCTACCGATCATATAAGCATAAGATGGCAAATAATATGAGTTAGATTGATAATAATAAGAGTAATAAGTATAGTAATTGTCGTTCTATCGATCATATAAGCATAATATGGCAAACAATGTGAGTTAGATTGATAATAATAAGACTAATAAGTATAGTAATTGTAGTTCTATCGATCATATAAGCATAATATGGCTAATAATATGAGTTCGATTGATAATAATAAGAGTAATAAGTATAGTAATTGTCGTTCTATCGACCATATCTGCATAATATGGTTAATAATATGAGTTAGATTGATAATAGTGAGTGTAGTCAGTATAGTAATTGTCGTTCTGTCGATCATATAAGCATAATATGGCTAATAATATGAGTTAGAATGATAATAGCGAGTGTAATAAGTATAGTAATTTTAGTTCTATTGCTCATATAAGTATAATATGATTAATAATATGAGTTAGATTGATAATAATAAGAGTAATAAGTATAGTAATTATCGTTCTACCGATCATATAAGCATAATATGGCTAATAATATGAGTTAGATTGATAATAGTGAGTGTAATAAGTATAGTAATTGTCGTTCTGTCGATCATATAAGCATAGTATGGCTAATAATATGAGTTAGATTGATAATAGTGAGTGCAATAAGTATAGTAATTGTCGTTCTGTCGATCAAATAAGCATAGTATGGCTAATAATATGAGTTCGATTGATAATAATAAGAGTAATAAGTATAGTAATGGTAGTTCTATCGATCATATAAGCATAATATGGCTGATAATATGAGTTAGATTGATAATAATAAGAGTAATGAGTATAGTAATTTTCGTTCTATCGATCATATAAGCATAAGATGGCAAATAATATGAGTTAGATTGATAATAATTAGACTAATAAGTATAGTAATTGTAGTTCTATCGATCATGTAAGCATAAGATGGCAAGTAATATGAGTTAGATTGATAATAATAAGAGTAATAAGTATAGTAATTGTCGTTTTATCGATCATATAAGCATAATATGGCTAACAATGTGAGTTAGATTGATAATAATAAGACTAATAAGTATAGTAATTGTAGTTCTATCGATCATATAAGCATAATATGGCTAATAATATGAGTTCGATTGATAATAATAAGAGTAATAAGTATAGTAATTGTAGTTCTATCGATCATATAAGCATAATATGGCTAATAATATGAGTTAGATTGATAATAATAAGAGTATTAAGTATAGTAATTATCTTTCCACCGATCATACAAGCATAATGTGGCTAATAATATGAGTTAGATTGATAATAATAAGTGTAATAAGTGTAGTAATTATCGTTCTACCGATCATATAAGCATAATATGGCTAATAATATGAGTTAGATTGATAATAATAAGAGTAAAAAGTATAGTAATTGTCGTTCTATCGATCATATAAGCATAATATGGCTAATAATATGAGTTAGATTGATAGTAATAAGACTAAGAAGTATAGTAATTGTCGTTCTATCGATCATATAAGCATAATATGGAAAATAATATGAGTCAGATTGATAATAATAAGAGTAATACGTATAGTAATTGTCGTTCTATCGACCATATCTGCATAATATGGTTAATAATATGAGTTAGATTGATAATAGTGAGTGTAGTCAGTATAGTAATTGTCGTTCTGTCGATCATATAAGCATAGAATGGCTAATAATATGAGTTCGATTGATAATAATAAGAGTAATAAGTATAGTAATTGTCGTTCTATCGATCATATAATCATAGTATGGCTCACAATATGAGTTAGATTGATAATAATAAGAGTAATAAGTATAGTAATTGTCGTTCTATTCATCACATAAGCATAATATGGCTAATAATACGAGTTAGATTGATAATAATAAGAGTAATGAGTATAGCAATTGTCGTTCTATCGATCCTATAAGCATAATATGGCTAATAATATGAGTTAGATTGATAATAATAAGAGTAATAAGTATAGTAATTATCGTTCTACCGATCATATAAGCATAATATGGCTAATAATATGAGTTAGATTGATAATAATAAGACTATGGAGTATAGTAATTGTCGTTCTATCGATCATATAAGCATAATATGGCTAATAATATGAGTTAGATTGATAATAGTGAGTGCAATAAGTATAGTAATTGTCGTTCTGTCGATCATATAAGCATAGTATGGCTAATAATATGAGTTCGATTGATAATAATAAGAGTAATAAGTATAGTAATTGTAGTTCTATCGATCATATAAGCATAATATGGCTAATAATATGAGTTAGATTGATAATAATAAGAGTAATGAGTATAGTAATTTTCGTTCTATCGATCATATAAGCATAAGATGGCAAATAATATGAGTTAGATTGATAATAATAAGAGTAATAAGTATAGTAATTGTCGTTCTATCGATCATATAAGCATAGTATGGCTAATAATATGAGTTCGATTGATAATAATAAGAGTAATAAGTATAGTAATGGTAGTTCTATCGATCATATAAGCATAATATGGCTGATAATATGAGTTAGATTGATAATAATAAGAGTAATGAGTATAGTAATTTTCGTTCTATCGATCATATAAGCATAAGATGGCAAATAATATGAGTTAGATTGATAATAATAAGAGTAATAAGTATAGTAATTGTCGTTCTATCGATCATATAAGCATAATATGGCTAACAATGTGAGTTAGATTGATAATAATTAGACTAATAAGTATAGTAATTGTAGTTCTATCGATCATGTAAGCATAAGATGGCAAGTAATATGAGTTAGATTGATAATAATAAGAGTAATAAGTATAGTAATTGTCGTTTTATCGATCATATAAGCATAATATGGCTAACAATGTGAGTTAGATTGATAATAATAAGACTAATAAGTATAGTAATTGTAGTTCTATCGATCATATAAGCATAATATGGCTAATAATATGAGTTCGATTGATAATAATAAGAGTAATAAGTATAGTAATTGTAGTTCTATCGATCATATAAGCATAATATGGCTAATAATATGAGTTAGATTGATAATAATAAGAGTATTAAGTATAGTAATTATCTTTCCACCGATCATACAAGCATAATGTGGCTAATAATATGAGTTAGATTGATAATAATAAGAGTAATAAGTATAGTAATTGTAGTTCTATCGATCATATAAGCATAATATGGCTAATAATATGAGTTAGATTGATAATAGTGAGTGTAATAAGTATAGTAATTGTAGTTCCATTGCTCATATAAGCATAATATGATTAATAATATGAGTTAGATGAATAATAATAAGAGTAGTAAGTATAGTAATTATCGTTCTCCCGATCATACAAGCATAAGATGGCTAATAATATGAGTTAGATTGATAATAATAAGAGCAGTAAGTATAGTAATTGCCGTTCTATCGATCACATAAGCATAATATGGCTAATAATATCAGTTAGATTGATAATAATAAGAGTAGTGAGCATAGTAATTGTCGTTCTATCGATCATATAATCATAGTATGGCTCACAATATGAGTTAGATTGATAATAATAAGAGTAATAAGTATAGTAATTGTCGTTCTATTCATCACATAAGCATAATATGGCTAATAATATGAGTTAGATTGATAATAATAAGAGTAATGAGTATAGCAATTGTCGTTCTATCGATCATAGAAGCATAATATGGCTAATAATATGAGTTAGATTGATAGTAATAAGACTAACAAGTATAGTAATTGCCGTTCTATCGATCATATAAGCATAATATGGATAATAATATGAGTCAGATTGATAATAATAAGAGTAATAAGTATAGTAATTGTCGTTCTATCGACCATATCTGCATAATATGGTTAATAATATGAGTTAGATTGATAATAGTGAGTGTAATAAGTATAGTAATTGTAGTTTCATTGCTCATATAAGCATAATATGATTAATAATATGAGTTAGATGAATAATAATAAGAGTAATAAGTATAGTAATTATCGTTCTCCCGATCATACAAGCATAATATGGCTAATCATATGAGTTAGATTGATAATAATAAGAGCAGTAAGTATAGTAATTGCCGTTCTATCGATCACATAAGCATAATATGGCTAATAATATCAGTTAGATTGATAATAATAAGAGTAGTGAGCATAGTAATTGTCGTTCTATCGATCATATAAGCATAGTATGGCTAACAATATGAGTTAGATTGATAATAATAAGAGTAATAAGTATAGTAATTGTCGTTCTATTCATCACATAAGCATAATATGGCTAATAATGTGAGTTAGATTGATAATAATAAGTGTAATGAGTATAGCAATTGTCGTTCTATCGATCATATAAGCATAATATGGCTAATAATATGAGTTAGAATGATAATAGCGAGTGTAATAAGTATAGTAATTTTAGTTCTATTGCTCATATAAGTATAATATGATTAATAATATGAGTTAGATTGATAATAATAAGAGTAATAAGTATAGTAATTATCGTTCTACCGATCATATAAGCATAAGATGGCAAATAATATGAGTTAGATTGATAATAATAAGAGTAATAAGTATAGTAATTGTCGTTCTATCGATCATATAAGCATAATATGGCAAACAATGTGAGTTAGATTGATAATAATAAGACTAATAAGTATAGTAATTGTAGTTCTATCGATCATATAAGCATAATATGGCTAATAATATGAGTTCGATTGATAATAATAAGAGTAATAAGTATAGTAATTGTCGTTCTATCGACCATATCTGCATAATATGGTTAATAATATGAGTTAGATTGATAATAGTGAGTGTAGTCAGTATAGTAATTGTCGTTCTGTCGATCATATAAGCATAATATGGCTAATAATATGAGTTAGAATGATAATAGCGAGTGTAATAAGTATAGTAATTTTAGTTCTATTGCTCATATAAGTATAATATGATTAATAATATGAGTTAGATTGATAATAATAAGAGTAATAAGTATAGTAATTATCGTTCTACCGATCATATAAGCATAATATGGCTAATAATATGAGTTAGATTGATAATAGTGAGTGTAATAAGTATAGTAATTGTCGTTCTGTCGATCATATAAGCATAGTATGGCTAATAATATGAGTTAGATTGATAATAGTGAGTGCAATAAGTATAGTAATTGTCGTTCTGTCGATCAAATAAGCATAGTATGGCTAATAATATGAGTTCGATTGATAATAATAAGAGTAATAAGTATAGTAATGGTAGTTCTATCGATCATATAAGCATAATATGGCTAATAATATGAGTTAGATTGATAATAATAAGAGTAATGAGTATAGTAATTTTCGTTCTATCGATCATATAAGCATAAGATGGCTAACAATGTGAGTTAGATTGATAATAATAAGACTAATAAGTATAGTAATTGTAGTTCTATCGATCATATAAGCATAAGATGGCAAGTAATATGAGTTAGATTGATAATAATAAGAGTAATAAGTATAGTAATTGTCGTTTTATCGATCATATAAGCATAATATGGCAAACAATGTGAGTTAGATTGATAATAATAAGACTAATAAGTATAGTAATTGTAGTTCTATCGATCATATAAGCATAATATGGCTAATAATATGAGTTCGATTGATAATAATAAGAGTATTAAGTATAGTAATTGTCGTTCTATTCATCACATAAGCATAGTATGGCTAACAATATGAGTTAGATTGATAATAATAAGAGTAATAAGTATAGTAATTGTCGTTCTATTCATCACATAAGCATAATATGGCTAATAATATGAGTTCGATTGATAATAATAAGAGTAATAAGTATAGTAATTGTCGTTCTATCGATCATATAAGCATAATATGGCTAATAATATGAGTTAGATTGATAATAATAAGAGTAATAAGTATAGTAATTATCGTTCTACCGATCATATAAGCATAATATGGCTAATAATATGAGTTAGATTGATAATAGTGAGTGTAATAAGTATAGTAATTGTCGTTCTGTCGATCATATAAGCATAGTATGGCTAATAATATGAGTTAGATTGATAATAGTGAGTGCAATAAGTATAGTAATTATCGTTCTGTCGATCATATAAGCATAGTATGGCTAATAATATGTGTTCGATTGATAATAATAAGAGTAATAAGTATAGTAATGGTAGTTCTATCGATCATATAAGCATAATATGGCTAATAATATGAGTTCGATTGATAATAATAAGAGTAATAAGTATAGTAATTGTAGTTCTATCGATCATATAAGCATAATATGGCTAATAATATGAGTTAGATTGATAATAATAAGAGTAATGAGTATAGCAATTGTCGTTCTATCGATCCTATAAGCATAATATGGCTAATAATATGAGTTAGATTGATAATAATAAGAGTAATAAGTAGAGTAATTATCGTTCTACCGATCATATAAGCATAATATGGCTAATAATATGAGTTAGATTGATAATAATAAGACTATGGAGTATAGTAATTGTCGTTCTATCGATCATATAAGCATAATATGGCTAATAATATGAGTTAGATTGATAATAGTGAGTGTAATAAGTATAGTAATTGTAGTTCTATTGCTCATATAAGCATAATATGATTAATAATATGAGTTAGATTGATAATAATAAGAGTAATAAGTATAGTAATTATCGTTCTCCCGATCATACAAGCATAATATGGCTAATAATATGAGTTAGATTGATAATAATAAGAGTAATGAGTATAGTAGTTGTAGTTCTATCGATCATGTCTGCATAATATGGTTAATAATATGAGCTAGATTGATAATAATAAGAGTAATAAGTATAGTAATTGTAGTTCTATCGATCATATAAGCATAATATGGCTAATAATATGAGTTAGATTGATAATAATAAGAGTATTAAGTATAGTAATTATCGTTCCACCGATCATACAAGCATAATGTGGCTAATAATATGAGTTAGATTGATAATAGTGAGTGCAATAAGTATAGTAATTGTCGTTCTATCGATCATATAATCATAATATGGCTAATAATATGAGTTAGATTGATAATAATAAGACTAATAGGTATAGTAATTGTCGTTCTATCGGTCATATAAGCATAATATGGCTAATAATATGAGTCAGATTGATAATAATAAGAGTAATAAGTATAGTAATTGTCGTTCTATCGACCATATCTGCATAATATGGTTAATAATATGAGTTAGATTGATAATAGTGAGTGTAGTCAGTATAGTAATTGTCGTTCTGTCGATCATATAAGCATAGAATGGCTAATAATATGAGTTCGATTGATAATAATAAGAGTAATAAGTATAGTAATTGTCGTTCTATCGATCATATAAGCATAATATGGCTAATAATATGAGTTAGATTGATAATAATAAGAGTAATGAGTATAGTAATTTTCGTTCTATCGATCATATAAGCATAAGATGGCAAATAATATGAGTTAGATTGATAATAATAAGAGTAATAAGTATAGTAATTGTCGTTCTACCGATCATATAAGCATAATATGGCTAACAATGTGAGTTAGATTGATAATAATAAGACTGATAAGTATAGTAATTGTAGTTCTATCGATCATATAAGCATAATATGGCTAATAATATGATTTCGATTGATAATAATAAGAGTAATAAGTATAGTAATTGTAGTTCTATCGATCATATAAGCATAATATGGCTAATAATATGAGTTAGATTGATAATAATAAGAGTAATGGGTATAGTAATTGTAGTTCTATCGATCCTATAAGCATAATGTGGCTAATAATATGAGTTAGATTGATAATAATAAGAGCAATAAGTATAGTAATTGCCGTTCTATCGATCATATAAGCATAATATGGCTAATAATATGAGTTAGATTGATAATAATAAGAGTAATGAGTATAGTAATTTTCGTTCTATCGATCATATAAGCATAAGATGGCAAATAATATGAGTTAGATTGATAATAATAAGAGTAATAAGTATAGTAATTGTAGTTCTATCGATCATATAAGCATAAGATGGCAAATAATATGAGTTAGATTGATAATAATAAGAGTAATAAGTATAGTAATTGTCGTTCTACCGATCATATAAGCATAATATGGCTAACAATGTGAGTTAGATTGATAATAATAAGACTAATAAGTATAGTAATTGTAGTTCTATCGATCATATAAGCATAAGATGGCAAATAATATGAGTTAGATTGATAATAATAAGAGTAATAAGTATAGTAATTGTCGTTTTATCGATCATATAAGCATAATATGGCTAACAATGTGAGTTAGATTGATAATAATAAGACTAATAAGTATAGTAATTGTAGTTCTATCGATCATATAAGCATAATATGGCTAATAATATGAGTTAGATTGATAATAATAAGACTAATAAGTATAGTAATTGTCGTTCTATCGATCATATAAGCATAATATGGCTAATAATATGAGTCAGATTGATAATAATAAGAGTAATAAGTATAGTAATTGTCGTTCTATCGACCATATAAGCATAATATGGCTAATAATATGAGTTAGATTGATAATAATAAGACTAATAAGTATAGTAATTGTCGTTCTATCGATCATAAAAGCATAGTATGGCTAATAATATGAGTTAGATTGATAATAATAAGAGTAATAAGTATATTAATTATCGTTCTACCGATCATATAAGCATAATATTGCTAATAATATGAGTTAGATTGATAGTAATAAGAGTAAAAAGTATAGTAATTGTCGTTCTATCGATCATATAAGCATAATATGGCTAATAGTATGAGTTAGAGTGATAATAGCGAGTGTAATAAGTATAGTAATTTTAGTTCTATTGCTCATATAAGTATAATATGATTAATAATATGAGTTAGATTGATAATAATAAGAGTAATAAGTATAGTAATTATCGTTCTACCGATCATATAAGCATAATATGGCTAATAATATGAGTTAGATTGATAATAGTGAGTGTAATAAGTATAGTAATTCTCGTCCTGTCGATCATATAAGCATAGTATGGCTAATAATATGAGTTAGATTGATAATAGTGAGTGCAATAAGTATAGTAATTGTCGTTCTATCGATCATATAATCATAATATGGTTAATAATATGAGTTAGATTGATAATAGTGAGTGTAGTCAGTATAGTAATTGTCGTTCTGTCGATCATATAAGCATAGAATGGCTAATAATATGAGTTCGATTGATAATAATAAGAGTAATAAGTATAGTAATTGTCGTTCTATCGATCATAAAAGCATAGTATGGCTAATAATATGAGTTAGATTGATAATAATAAGAGTAATAAGTATAGTAATTGTCGTTCTATCGATCATATAAGCATAGTATGGCTAATAATATCAGTTAGATTGATAATAATAAGAGTAGTGAGCATAGTAATTGTCGTTCTATCGATCATATAATCATAGTATGGCTCACAATATGAGTTAGATTGATAATAATAAGAGTAATAAGTATAGTAATTGTCGTTCTATTCATCACATAAGCATAATATGGCTAATAATATGAGTTAGATTGATAATAATAAGAGTAATGAGTATAGCAATTGTCGTTCTATCGATCCTATAAGCATAATATGGCTAATAATATGAGTTAGATTGATAATAATAAGAGTAATAAGTATAGTAATTATCGTTCTCCCGATCATACAAGCATAATATGGCTAATAATATGAGTTAGATTGATAATAATAAGAGTAATGAGTATAGTAGTTGTAGTTCTATCGATCATGTCTGCATAATATGGTTAATAATATGAGCTAGATTGATAATAATAAGAGTAATAAGTATAGTAATTGTAGTTCTATCGATCATATAAGCATAATATGGCTAATAATATGAGTTAGATTGATAATAATAAGAGTATTAAGTATAGTAATTATCGTTCCACCGATCATACAAGCAAATGTGGCTAATAATATGAGTTAGATTGATAATAATAAGTGTAATAAGTATAGTAATTATCGTTCTACCGATCATATAAGCATAATATGGCTAATAATATGAGTTTAATTGATAATAATAAGAGTAAAAAGTATAGTAATTGTCGTTCTATCGATCATATAAGCATAATATGGCTAATAATATGAGTTAGATTGATAATAATAAGACTAATAAGTATAGTAATTGTCGCTCTATCGATCATATAAGCATAATATGGCTAATAATATGAGTCAGATTGATAATAATAAGAGTAATAAGTATAGTAATTGTCGTTCTGTCGACCATATCTGCATAATATGGTTAATAATATGAGTTAGATTGATAATAATAAGAGTAAAAAGTATAGTAGTTGTCGTTCTATCGATCATATAAGCATAATATGGCTAATAATATGAGTTAGATTGATAATAATAAGACTAATAAGTATAGTAATTGTCGTTCTATCGATCATATAAGCATAATATGTCTAATAATATGAGTCAGATTGATAATAATAAGAGTAATGAGTATAGTAATTGTAGTTCTATCGATCCTATAAGCATAGTATGGCTAATAATATGAGTTAGATTGATAATAGTGAGTGCAATAAGTATAGTAATTGTCGTTCTGTCGATCATATAAGCATAGTATGGCTAATAATATGAGTTCGATTGATAATAATAAGAGTAATAAGTATAGTAATTGTAGTTCTATCGATCATATAAGCATAATATGGCTAATATTATGAGTTAGATTGATAATAATAAGAGTAATGAGTATAGTAATTTTCGTTCTATCGATCATATAAGCATAAGATGGCAAATAATATGAGTTAGATTGATAATAATAAGAGTAATAAGTATAGTAATTGTCGTTCTACCGATCATATAAGCATAATATGGCTAACAATGTAAGTTAGATTGATAATAATAAGACTAATAAGTATAGTAATTGTAGTTCTATCGATCATATAAGCATAATATGGCTAATAATATGATTTCGATTGATAATAATAAGAGTAATAAGTATAGTAATTGTAGTTCTATCGATCATATAAGCATAATATGGCTAATAATATGAGTTAGATTGATAATAATAAGAGTAATGAGTATAGTAATTGTAGTTCTATCGATCCTATAAGCATAATGTGGCTAATAATATGAGTTAGATTGATAATAATAAGAGCAATAAGTATAGTAATTGCCGTTCTATCGATCATATAAGCATAATATGGCTAATAATATGAGTTAGATTGATAATAATAAGAGTAATGAGTATAGTAATTATCGTTCTACCGATCATATAAGCATAATATGGCTAATAATGTGAGTTAGATTGATAATAATAAGACTAAGGAGTATAGTAATTGTCGTTCTATCGATCATATAAGCATAATGTGGCTAATAATATGAGTTAGATTGATAATAATAAGAGTAAAAAGTATAGTAATTGTCGTTCTATCGATCATATAAGCATAATATGGCTAATAATATGAGTTAGATTGATAATAATAAGAGTAATAAGTATAGTAATTGTAGTTCTATCGATCATATAAGCATAATATGGCTAATAATATGAGTTAGATTGATAATAGTGAGTGTAATAAGTATAGTAATTCTCGTCCTGTCGATCATATAAGCATAGTATGGCTAATAATATGAGTTAGATTGATAATAGTGAGTGCAATAAGTATAGTAATTGTCGTTCTATCGATCATATAATCATAATATGGCTAATAATATGAGTTAGATTGATAATAATAAGACTAATAGGTATAGTAATTGTCGTTCTATCGGTCATATAAGCATAATATGGCTAATAATATGAGTCAGATTGATAATAATAAGAGTAATAAGTATAGTAATTGTCGTTCTATCGACCATATCTGCATAATATGGTTAATAATATGAGTTAGATTGATAATAGTGAGTGTAGTCAGTATAGTAATTGTCGTTCTGTCGATCATATAAGCATAGAATGGCTAATAATATGAGTTCGATTGATAATAATAAGAGTAATGAGTATAGTAATTTTCGTTCTATCGATCATATAAGCATAAGATGGCAAATAATATGAGTTAGATTGATAATAATAAGAGTAATAAGTATAGTAATTGTAGTTCTATCGATCATATAAGCATAAGATGGCAAATAATATGAGTTGGATTGATAATAATAAGAGTAATAAGTATAGTAATTGTCGTTTTATCGATCATATAAGCATAATATGGCTAACAATGTGAGTTAGATTGATAATAATGGGACTAATAAGTATAGTAATTGTAGTTCTATCGATCATATAAGCATAATATGGCTAATAATATGAGTTCGATTGATAATAATAAGAGTAATAAGTATAGTAATTGTAGTTCTATCGATCATATAAGCATAATATGGCTAATAATATGAGTTAGATTGATAATAATAAGAGTAAAAAGTATAGTAATTGTCGTTCTATCGATCATATAAGCATAATATGGATAATAATATGAGTCAGATTGATAATAGTAAGAGTAATAAGTATAGTAATTGTCGTTCTATCGACCATATCTGCATAATATGGTTAATAATATGAGTTAGATTGATAATAGTGAGTGTAATAAGTATAGTAATTGTAGTTCCATTGCTCATATAAGCATAATATGATTAATAATATGAGTTAGATGAATAATGATAACAGTACTAAGTATAGTAATTATCGTTCTCCCGATCATACAAGCATAAGATGGCTAATAATATGAGTTAGTTTGATAATAATAAGAGCAGTAAGTATAGTAATTGCCGTTCTATCGATCACATAAGCATAATATGGCTAATAATATCAGTTAGATTGATAATAATAAGAGTAGTGAGCATAGTAATTGTCGTTCTATCGATCATATAATCATAGTATGGCTCACAATATGAGTTAGATTGATAATAATAAGAGTAATAAGTATAGTAATTGTCGTTCTATTCATCACATAAGCATAATATGGCTAATAATATGAGTTAGATTGATAATAATAAGAGTAATAAGTATAGTAATTGTAGTTCTATCGATCATATAAGCATAATATGGCTAATAATATGAGTCAGATTGATAATAATAAGAGTAATAAGTATAGTAATTGTCGTTCTATCGACCATATCTGCATAATATGGTTAATAATATGAGTTAGATTGATAATAATAAGAGTAAAAAGTATAGTAGTTGTCGTTCTATCGATCATATAAGCATAATATGGCTAATAATATGTGTTAGATTGATAATAATAAGACTAATAAGTATAGTAATTGTCGTTCTATCGATCATATAAGCATAATATGTCTAATAATATGAGTCAGATTGATAATAATAAGAGTAATGAGTATAGTAATTGTAGTTCTATCGATCCTATAAGCATAGTATGGCTAATAATATGAGTTAGATTGATAATAGTGAGTGCAATAAGTATAGTAATTGTCGTTCAGTCGATCATATAAGCATAGTATGGCTAATAATATGAGTTCGATTGATAATAATAAGAGTAATAAGTATAGTAATTGTAGTTCTATCGATCATATAAGCATAATATGGCTAATAATATGAGTTAGATTGATAATAATAAGAGTAATGAGTATAGTAATTTTCGTTCTATCGATCATATAAGCATAAGATGGCAAATAATATGAGTTAGATTAATAATAATAAGAGTAATAAGTATAGTAATTGTCGTTCTACCGATCATATAAGCATAATATGGCTAACAATGTGAGTTAGATTGATAATAATAAGACTAATAAGTATAGTAATTGTAGTTCTATCGATCATATAAGCATAATATGGCTAATAATATGATTTCGATTGATAATAATAAGAGTAATAAGTATAGTAATTGTAGTTCTATCGATCATATAAGCATAATATGGCTAATAATATGAGTTAGATTGATAATAATAAGAGTAATGAGTATAGTAATTGTAGTTCTATCGATCCTATAAGCATAATGTGGCTAATAATATGAGTTAGATTGATAATAATAAGAGCAATAAGTATAGTAATTGCCGTTCTATCGATCATATAAGCATAATATGGCTAATAATATGAGTTAGATTGATAATAATAAGAGTAATGAGTATAGTAATTTTCGTTCTATCGATCATATAAGCATAAGATGGCAAATAATATGAGTTAGATTGATAATAATAAGAGTAATAAGTATAGTAATTGTAGTTCTATCGATCATATAAGCATAAGATGGCAAATAATATGAGTTAGATTGATAATAATAAGAGTAATAAGTATAGTAATTGTCGTTTTATCGATCATATAAGCATAATATGGCTAACAATGTGAGTTAGATTGATAATAATGAGACTAATAAGTATAGTAATTGTAGTTCTATCGATCATATAAGCATAATATGGCTAATAATATGATTTCGATTGATAATAATAAGAGTAATAAGTATAGTAATTGTAGTTCTATCGATCATATAAGCATAATATGGCTAATAATATGAGTTAGATTGATAATAATAAGAGTAATGAGTATAGTAATTGTAGTTCTATCGATCCTATAAGCATAATGTGGCTAATAATATGAGTTAGATTGATAATAATAAGAGCAATAAGTATAGTAATTGCCGTTCTATCGATCATATAAGCATAATATGGCTAATAATATGAGTTAGATTGATAATAATAAGAGTAATGAGTATAGTAATTTTCGTTCTATCGATCATATAAGCATAAGATGGCAAATAATATGAGTTAGATTGATAATAATAAGAGTAATAAGTATAGTAATTGTAGTTCTATCGATCATATAAGCATAAGATGGCAAATAATATGAGTTAGATTGATAATAATAAGAGTAATAAGTATAGTAATTGTCGTTTTATCGATCATATAAGCATAATATGGCTAACAATGTGAGTTAGATTGATAATAATGAGACTAATAAGTATAGTAATTGTAGTTCTATCGATCATATAAGCATAATACGGCTAATAATATGAGTTCGATTGATAATAATAAGAGTAATAAGTATAGTAATTGTAGTTCTATCGATCATATAAGCATAATATGGCTAATAATATGAGTTAGATTGATAATAATAAGAGTACAAAGTATAGTAATTGTCGTTCTATCGATCATATAAGCATAATATGGATAATAATATGAGTCAGATTGATAATAGTAAGAGTAATAAGTATAGTAATTGTCGTTCTATCGACCATATCTGCATAATATGGTTAATAATATGAGTTAGATTGATAATAGTGAGTGTAATAAGTATAGTAATTGTAGTTCCATTGCTCATATAAGCATAATATGATTAATAATATGAGTTAGATGAATAATGATAAGAGTACTAAGTATAGTAATTATCGTTCTCCCGATCATACAAGCATAAGATGGCTAATAATATGAGTTAGATTGATAATAATAAGAGCAGTAAGTATAGTAATTGCCGTTCTATCGATCACATAAGCATAATATGGCTAATAATATCAGTTAGATTGATAATAATAAGAGTAGTGAGCATAGTAATTGTCGTTCTATCGATCATATAATCATAGTATGGCTCACAATATGAGTTAGATTGATAATAATAAGAGTAATAAGTATAGTAATTGTCGTTCTATTCATCACATAAGCATAATATGGCTAATAATATGAGTTAGATTGATAATAATAAGAGTAATAAGTATAGTAATTGTAGTTCTATCGATCATATAAGCATAATATGGCTAATAATATGAGTCAGATTGATAATAATAAGAGTAATAAGTATAGTAATTGTCGTTCTATCGACCATATCTGCATAATATGGTTAATAATATGAGTTAGATTGATAATAATAAGAGTAAAAAGTATAGTAGTTGTCGTTCTATCGATCATATAAGCATAATATGGCTAATAATATGAGTTAGATTGTTAATAATAAGACTAATAAGTATAGTAATTGTCGTTCTATCGATCATATAAGCATAATATGTCTAATAATATGAGTCAGATTGATAATAATAAGAGTAATGAGTATAGTAATTGTAGTTCTATCGATCCTATAAGCATAGTATGGCTAATAATATGAGTTAGATTGATAATAGTGAGTGCAATAAGTATAGTAATTGTCGTTCTGTCGATCATATAAGCATAGTATGGCTAATAATATGAGTTCGATTGATAATAATAAGAGTAATAAGTATAGTAATTGTAGTTCTATCGATCATATAAGCATAATATGGCTAATAATATGAGTTAGATTGATAATAATAAGAGTAATGAGTATAGTAATTTTCGTTCTATCGATCATATAAGCATAAGATGGCAAATAATATGAGTTAGATTGATAATAATAAGAGTAATAAGTATAGTAATTGTCGTTCTACCGATCATATAAGCATAATATGGCTAACAATGTGAGTTAGATTGATAATAATAAGACTAATAAGTATAGTAATTGTAGTTCTATCGATCATATAAGCATAATATGGCTAATAATATGATTTCGATTGATAATAATAAGAGTAATAAGTATAGTAATTGTAGTTCTATCGATCATATAAGCATAATATGGCTAATAATATGAGTTAGATTGATAATAATAAGAGTAATGAGTATAGTAATTGTAGTTCTATCGATCCTATAAGCATAATGTGGCTAATAATATGAGTTAGATTGATAATAATAAGAGTAATGAGTATAGCAATTGTCGTTCTATCGATCCTATAAGCATAATGTGGCTAATAATATGAGTTAGATTGATAATAGTGAGTGTAATAAGTATAGTAATTGTAGTTCCATTGCTCATATAAGCATAATATGATTAATAATATGAGATAGATGAATAATAATAAGAGTAGTAAGTATAGTAATTATCGTTCTCCCGATCATACAAGCATAAGATGGCTAATAATATGAGTTAGATTGATAATAATAAGAGCAGTAAGTATAGTAATTGCCGTTCTATCGATCACATAAGCATAATATGGCTAATAATATCAGTTAGATTGATAATAATAAGAGTAGTGAGCATAGTAATTGTCGTTCTATCGATCATATAATCATAGTATGGCTCACAATATGAGTTAGATTGATAATAATAAGAGTAATAAGTATAGTAATTGTCGTTCTATTCATCACATAAGCACAATATGGCTAATAATATGAGTTAGATTGATAATAATAAGAGTAATGAGTATAGCAATTGTCGTTCTATCGATCCTATAAGCATAATATGGCTAATAATATGAGTTAGATTGATAATAATAAGAGTAATAAGTATAGTAATTATCGTTCTCCCGATCATACAAGCATAATATGGCTAATAATATGAGTTAGATTGATAATAATAAGAGTAATGAGTATAGTAGTTGTAGTTCTATCGATCATGTCTGCATAATATGGTTAATAATATGAGCTAGATTGATAATAATAAGAGTAATAAGTATAGTAATTGTAGTTCTATCGATCATATAAGCATAATATGGCTAATAATATGAGTTAGATTGATAATAATAAGAGTATTAAGTATAGTAATTATCGTTCCACCGATCATACAAGCATAATGTGGCTAATAATATGAGTTAGATTGATAATAATAAGTGTAATAAGTATAGTAATTATCGTTCTACCGATCATATAAGCATAATATGGCTAATAATATGAGTTTAATTGATAATAATAAGAGTAAAAAGTATAGTAATTGTCGTTCTATCGATCATATAAGCATAATATGGCTAATAATATGAGTTAGATTGATAATAATAAGACTAATAAGTATAGTAATTGTCGTTCTATCGATCATATAAGCATAATATGGCTAATAATATGAGTCAGATTGATAATAATAAGAGTAATAAGTATAGTAATTGTCGTTCTATCGACCATATCTGCATAATATGGTTAATAATATGAGTTAGATTGATAATAATAAGAGTAAAAAGTATAGTAGTTGTCGTTCTATCGATCATATAAGCATAATATGGCTAATAATATGAGTTAGATTGATAATAATAAGACTAATAAGTATAGTAATTGTCGTTCTATCGATCATATAAGCATAATATGTCTAATAATATGAGTCAGATTGATAATAATAAGAGTAATGAGTATAGTAATTGTAGTTCTATCGATCCTATAAGCATAGTATGGCTAATAATATGAGTTAGATTGATAATAGTGAGTGCAATAAGTATAGTAATTGTCGTTCTGTCGATCATATAAGCATAGTATGGCTAATAATATGAGTTCGATTGATAATAATAAGAGTAATAAGTATAGTAATTGTAGTTCTATCGATCATATAAGCATAATATGGCTAATATTATGAGTTAGATTGATAATAATAAGAGTAATGAGTATAGTAATTTTCGTTCTATCGATCATATAAGCATAAGATGGCAAATAATATGAGTTAGATTGATAATAATAAGAGTAATAAGTATAGTAATTGTCGTTCTACCGATCATATAAGCATAATATGGCTAACAATGTGAGTTAGATTGATAATAATAAGACTAATAAGTATAGTAATTGTAGTTCTATCGATCATATAAGCATAATATGGCTAATAATATGATTTCGATTGATAATAATAAGAGTAATAAGTATAGTAATTGTAGTTCTATCGATCATATAAGCATAATATGGCTAATAATATGAGTTAGATTGATAATAATAAGAGTAATGAGTATAGTAATTGTAGTTCTATCGATCCTATAAGCATAATGTGGCTAATAATATGAGTTAGATTGATAATAATAAGAGCAATAAGTATAGTAATTGCCGTTCTATCGATCATATAAGCATAATATGGCTAATAATATGAGTTAGATTGATAATAATAAGAGTAATGAGTATAGTAATTATCGTTCTACCGATCATATAAGCATAATATGGCTAATAATGTGAGTTAGATTGATAATAATAAGACTAAGGAGTATAGTAATTGTCGTTCTATCGATCATATAAGCATAATGTGGCTAATAATATGAGTTAGATTGATAATAATAAGAGTAAAAAGTATAGTAATTGTCGTTCTATCGATCATATAAGCATAATATGGCTAATAATATGAGTTAGATTGATAATAATAAGAGTAATAAGTATAGTAATTGTAGTTCTATCGATCATATTAGCATAATATGGCTAATAATATGAGTTAGATTGATAATAGTGAGTGTAATAAGTATAGTAATTCTCGTCCTGTCGATCATATAAGCATAGTATGGCTAATAATATGAGTTAGATTGATAATAGTGAGTGCAATAAGTATAGTAATTGTCGTTCTATCGATCATATAATCATAATATGGCTAATAATATGAGTTAGATTGATAATAATAAGACTAATAGGTATAGTAATTGTCGTTCTATCGGTCATATAAGCATAATATGGCTAATAATATGAGTCAGATTGATAATAATAAGAGTAATAAGTATAGTAATTGTCGTTCTATCGACCATATCTGCATAATATGGTTAATAATATGAGTTAGATTGATAATAGTGAGTGTAGTCAGTATAGTAATTGTCGTTCTGTCGATCATATAAGCATAGAATGGCTAATAATATGAGTTCGATTGATAATAATAAGAGTAATAAGTATAGTAATTGTCGTTCTATCGATCATATAAGCATAATATGGCTAATAATATGAGTTAGATTGATAATAATAAGGCTAATAAGTATAGTAATTGTCGTTCTATCGATCATAAAAGCATAGTATGGCTAATAATATGAGTTAGATTGATAATAATAAGAGTAATAAGTATAGTAATTGTCGTTCTATCGATCATATAAGCATAGTATGGCTAATAATATGAGTTAGATTGATAATAGTGAGTGCAATAAGTATAGTAATTGTCGTTCTGTCGATCATATAAGCATAGTATGGCTAATAATATTAGTTCGATTGATAATAATAAGAGTAATAAGTATAGTAATGGTAGCTCTATCGATCATATAAGCATAATATGGCTAATAATATGAGTTAGATTGATAATAATAAGAGTAATGAGTATAGTAATTTTCGTTCTATCGATCATATAAGCATAAGATGGCAAATAATATGAGTTAGATTGATAATAATAAGAGTAATAAGTATAGTAATTGTAGTTCTATCGATCATATAAGCATAAGATGGCAAATAATATGAGTTAGATTGATAATAATAAGAGTAATAAGTATAGTAATTGTCGTTTTATCGATCATATAAGCATAATATGGCTAACAATGTGAGTTAGATTGATAATAATGAGACTAATAAGTATAGTAATTGTAGTTCTATCGATCATATAAGCATAATATGGCTAATAATATGAGTTCGATTGATAATAATAAGAGTAATAAGTATAGTAATTGTAGTTCTATCGATCATATAAGCATAATATGGCTAATAATATGAGTTAGATTGATAATAATAAGAGTAAAAAGTATAGTAGTTGTCGTTCTATCGATCATATAAGCATAATATGGCTAATAATATGAGTTAGATTGATAATAATAAGACTAATAAGTATAGTAATTGTCGTTCTATCGATCATATAAGCATAATATGTCTAATAATATGAGTCAGATTGATAATAATAAGAGTAATGAGTATAGTAATTGTAGTTCTATCGATCCTATAAGCATAGTATGGCTAATAATATGAGTTAGATTGATAATAGTGAGTGCAATAAGTATAGTAATTGTCGTTCAGTCGATCATATAAGCATAGTATGGCTAATAATATGAGTTCGATTGATAATAATAAGAGTAATAAGTATAGTAATTGTAGTTCTATCGATCATATAAGCATAATATGGCTAATAATATGAGTTAGATTGATAATAATAAGAGTAATGAGTATAGTAATTTTCGTTCTATCGATCATATAAGCATAAGATGGCAAATAATATGAGTTAGATTGATAATAATAAGAGTAATAAGTATAGTAATTGTCGTTCTACCGATCATATAAGCATAATATGGCTAACAATGTGAGTTAGATTGATAATAATAAGACTAATAAGTATAGTAATTGTAGTTCTATCGATCATATAAGCATAATATGGATAATAATATGATTTCGATTGATAATAATAAGAGTAATAAGTATAGTAATTGTAGTTCTATCGATCATATAAGCATAATATGGCTAATAATATGAGTTAGATTGATAATAATAAGAGTAATGAGTATAGTAATTGTAGTTCTATCGATCCTATAAGCATAATGTGGCTAATAATATGAGTTAGATTGATAATAATAAGAGCAATAAGTATAGTAATTGCCGTTCTATCGATCATATAAGCATAATATGGCTAATAATATGAGTTAGATTGATAATAATAAGAGTAATGAGTATAGTAATTTTCGTTCTATCGATCATATAAGCATAAGATGGCAAATAATATGAGTTAGATTGATAATAATAAGAGTAATAAGTATAGTAATTGTCGTTTTATCGATCATATAAGCATAATATGGCTAACAATGTGAGTTAGATTGATAATAATGAGACTAATAAGTATAGTAATTGTAGTTCTATCGATCATATAAGCATAATACGGCTAATAATATGAGTTCGATTGATAATAATAAGAGTAATAAGTATAGTAATTGTAGTTCTATCGATCATATAAGCATAATATGGCTAATAATATGAGTTAGATTGATAATAATAAGAGTACAAAGTATAGCAATTGTCGTTCTATCGATCATATAAGCATAATATGGATAATAATATGAGTCAGATTGATAATAGTAAGAGTAATAAGTATAGTAATTGTCGTTCTATCGACCATATCTGCATAATATGGTTAATAATATGAGTTAGATTGATAATAGTGAGTGTAATAAGTATAGTAATTGTAGTTCCATTGCTCATATAAGCATAATATGATTAATAATATGAGTTAGATGAATAATGATAAGAGTACTAAGTATAGTAATTATCGTTCTCCCGATCATACAAGCATAAGATGGCTAATAATATGAGTTAGATTGATAATAATAAGAGCAGTAAGTATAGTAATTGCCGTTCTATCGATCACATAAGCATAATATGGCTAATAATATCAGTTAGATTGATAATAATAAGAGTAGTGAGCATAGTAATTGTCGTTCTATCGATCATATAATCATAGTATGGCTCACAATATGAGTTAGATTGATAATAATAAGAGTAATAAGTATAGTAATTGTCGTTCTATTCATCACATAAGCATAATATGGCTAATAATATGAGTTAGATTGATAATAATAAGAGTAATAAGTATAGTAATTGTAGTTCTATCGATCATATAAGCATAATATGGCTAATAATATGAGTCAGATTGATAATAATAAGAGTAATAAGTATAGTAATTGTCGTTCTATCGACCATATCTGCATAATATGGTTAATAATATGAGTTAGATTGATAATAATAAGAGTAAAAAGTATAGTAGTTGTCGTTCTATCGATCATATAAGCATAATATGGCTAATAATATGAGTTAGATTGTTAATAATAAGACTAATAAGTATAGTAATTGTCGTTCTATCGATCATATAAGCATAATATGTCTAATAATATGAGTCAGATTGATAATAATAAGAGTAATGAGTATAGTAATTGTAGTTCTATCGATCCTATAAGCATAGTATGGCTAATAATATGAGTTAGATTGATAATAGTGAGCGCAATAAGTACAGTAATTGTCGTTCTGTCGATCATATAAGCATAGTATGGCTAATAATATGAGTTCGATTGATAATAATAAGAGTAATAAGTATAGTAATTGTAGTTCTATCGATCATATAAGCATAATATGGCTAATAATATGAGTTAGATTGATAATAATAAGAGTAATGAGTATAGTAATTTTCGTTCTATCGATCATATAAGCATAAGATGGCAAATAATATGAGTTAGATTGATAATAATAAGAGTAATAAGTATAGTAATTGTCGTTCTACCGATCATATAAGCATAATATGGCTAACAATGTGAGTTAGATTGATAATAATAAGACTAATAAGTATAGTAATTGTAGTTCTATCGATCATATAAGCATAATATGGCTAATAATATGATTTCGATTGATAATAATAAGAGTAATAAGTATAGTAATTGTAGTTCTATCGATCATATAAGCATAATATGGCTAATAATATGAGTTAGATTGATAATAATAAGAGTAATGAGTATAGTAATTGTAGTTCTATCGATCCTATAAGCATAATGTGGCTAATAATATGAGTTAGATTGATAATAATAAGAGTAATGAGTATAGCAATTGTCGTTCTATCGATCCTATAAGCATAATATGGCTAATAATATGAGTTAGATTGATAATAGTGAGTGTAATAAGTATAGTAATTGTAGTTCCATTGCTCATATAAGCATAATATGATTAATAATATGAGATAGATGAATAATAATAAGAGTAGTAAGTATAGTAATTATCGTTCTCCCGATCATACAAGCATAAGATGGCTAATAATATGAGTTAGATTGATAATAATAAGAGCAGTAAGTATAGTAATTGCCGTTCTATCGATCACATAAGCATAATATGGCTAATAATATCAGTTAGATTGATAATAATAAGAGTAGTGAGCATAGTAATTGTCGTTCTATCGATCATATAATCATAGTATGGCTCACAATATGAGTTAGATTGATAATAATAAGAGTAATAAGTATAGTAATTGTCGTTCTATTCATCACATAAGCACAATATGGCTAATAATATGAGTTAGATTGATAATAATAAGAGTAATGAGTATAGCAATTGTCGTTCTATCGATCCTATAAGCATAATATGGCTAATAATATGAGTTAGATTGATAATAATAAGAGTAATAAGTATAGTAATTATCGTTCTCCCGATCATACAAGCATAATATGGCTAATAATATGAGTTAGATTGATAATAATAAGAGTAATGAGTATAGTAGTTGTAGTTCTATCGATCATGTCTGCATAATATGGTTAATAATATGAGCTAGATTGATAATAATAAGAGTAATAAGTATAGTAATTGTAGTTCTATCGATCATATAAGCATAATATGGCTAATAATATGAGTTAGATTGATAATAATAAGAGTATTAAGTATAGTAATTATCGTTCCACCGATCATACAAGCATAATGTGGCTAATAATATGAGTTAGATTGATAATAATAAGTGTAATAAGTATAGTAATTATCGTTCTACCGATCATATAAGCATAATATGGCTAATAATATGAGTTTAATTGATAATAATAAGAGTAAAAAGTATAGTAATTGTCGTTCTATCGATCATATAAGCATAATATGGCTAATAATATGAGTTAGATTGATAATAATAAGACTAATAAGTATAGTAATTGTCGTTCTATCGATCATATAAGCATAATATGGCTAATAATATGAGTCAGATTGATAATAATAAGAGTAATAAGTATAGTAATTGTCGTTCTATCGACCATATCTGCATAATATGGTTAATAATATGAGTTAGATTGATAATAATAAGAGTAAAAAGTATAGTAGTTGTCGTTCTATCGATCATATAAGCATAATATGGCTAATAATATGAGTTAGATTGATAATAATAAGACTAATAAGTATAGTAATTGTCGTTCTATCGATCATATAAGCATAATATGTCTAATAATATGAGTCAGATTGATAATAATAAGAGTAATGAGTATAGTAATTGTAGTTCTATCGATCCTATAAGCATAGTATGGCTAATAATATGAGTTAGATTGATAATAGTGAGTGCAATAAGTATAGTAATTGTCGTTCTGTCGATCATATAAGCATAGTATGGCTAATAATATGAGTTCGATTGATAATAATAAGAGTAATAAGTATAGTAATTGTAGTTCTATCGATCATATAAGCATAATATGGCTAATATTATGAGTTAGATTGATAATAATAAGAGTAATGAGTATAGTAATTTTCGTTCTATCGATCATATAAGCATAAGATGGCAAATAATATGAGTTAGATTGATAATAATAAGAGTAATAAGTATAGTAATTGTCGTTCTACCGATCATATAAGCATAATATGGCTAACAATGTGAGTTAGATTGATAATAATAAGACTAATAAGTATAGTAATTGTAGTTCTATCGATCATATAAGCATAATATGGCTAATAATATGATTTCGATTGATAATAATAAGAGTAATAAGTATAGTAATTGTAGTTCTATCGATCATATAAGCATAATATGGCTAATAATATGAGTTAGATTGATAATAATAAGAGTAATGAGTATAGTAATTGTAGTTCTATCGATCCTATAAGCATAATGTGGCTAATAATATGAGTTAGATTGATAATAATAAGAGCAATAAGTATAGTAATTGCCGTTCTATCGATCATATAAGCATAATATGGCTAATAATATGAGTTAGATTGATAATAATAAGAGTAATGAGTATAGTAATTATCGTTCTACCGATCATATAAGCATAATATGGCTAATAATGTGAGTTAGATTGATAATAATAAGACTAAGGAGTATAGTAATTGTCGTTCTATCGATCATATAAGCATAATGTGGCTAATAATATGAGTTAGATTGATAATAATAAGAGTAAAAAGTATAGTAATTGTCGTTCTATCGATCATATAAGCATAATATGGCTAATAATATGAGTTAGATTGATAATAATAAGAGTAATAAGTATAGTAATTGTAGTTCTATCGATCATATAAGCATAATATGGCTAATAATATGAGTTAGATTGATAATAGTGAGTGTAATAAGTATAGTAATTCTCGTCCTGTCGATCATATAAGCATAGTATGGCTAATAATATGAGTTAGATTGATAATAGTGAGTGCAATAAGTATAGTAATTGTCGTTCTATCGATCATATAATCATAATATGGCTAATAATATGAGTTAGATTGATAATAATAAGACTAATAGGTATAGTAATTGTCGTTCTATCGGTCATATAAGCATAATATGGCTAATAATATGAGTAAGATTGATAATAATAAGAGTAATAAGTATAGTAATTGTCGTTCTATCAACCATATCTGCATAATATGGTTAATAATATGAGTTAGATTGATAATAGTGAGTGTAGTCAGTATAGTAATTGTCGTTCTGTCGATCATATAAGCATAGAATGGCTAATAATATGAGTTCGATTGATAATAATAAGAGTAATAAGTATAGTAATTGTCGTTCTAATCGATCATATAAGCATAATATGGCTAATAATATGAGTTAGATTGATAATAATAAGGCTAATAAGTATAGTAATTGTCGTTCTATCGATCATAAAAGCATAGTATGGCTAATAATATGAGTTAGATTGATAATAATAAGAGTAATAAGTATAGTAATTGTCGTTCTATCGATCATATAAGCATAGTATGGCTAATAATATGAGTTAGATTGATAATAGTGAGTGCAATAAGTATAGTAATTGTCGTTCTGTCGATCATATAAGCATAGTATGGCTAATAATATTAGTTCGATTGATAATAATAAGAGTAATAAGTATAGTAATGGTAGCTCTATCGATCATATAAGCATAATATGGCTAATAATATGAGTTAGATTGATAATAATAAGAGTAATGAGTATATAATTTTCGTTCTATCGATCATATAAGCATAAGATGGCAAATAATATGAGTTAGATTGATAATAATAAGAGTAATAAGTATAGTAATTGTAGTTCTATCGATCATATAAGCATAAGATGGCAAATAATATGAGTTAGATTGATAATAATAAGAGTAATAAGTATAGTAATTGTCGTTTTATCGATCATATAAGCATAATATGGCTAACAATGTGAGTTAGATTGATAATAATGAGACTAATAAGTATAGTAATTGTAGTTCTATCGATCATATAAGCATAATATGGCTAATAATATGAGTTCGATTGATAATAATAAGAGTAATAAGTATAGTAATTGTAGTTCTATCGATCATATAAGCATAATATGGCTAATAATATGAGTTAGATTGATAATAATAAGAGTAAAAAGTATAGTAGTTGTCGTTCTATCGATCATATAAGCATAATATGGCTAATAATATGAGTTAGATTGATAATAATAAGACTAATAAGTATAGTAATTGTCGTTCTATCGATCATATAAGCATAATATGTCTAATAATATGAGTCAGATTGATAATAATAAGAGTAATGAGTATAGTAATTGTAGTTCTATCGATCCTATAAGCATAGTATGGCTAATAATATGAGTTAGATTGATAATAGTGAGTGCAATAAGTATAGTAATTGTCGTTCAGTCGATCATATAAGCATAGTATGGCTAATAATATGAGTTCGATTGATAATAATAAGAAGAGTAATAAGTATAGTAATTGTAGTTCTATCGATCATATAAGCATAATATGGCTAATAATATGAGTTAGATTGATAATAATAAGAGTAATGAGTATAGTAATTTTCGTTCTATCGATCATATAAGCATAAGATGGCAAATAATATGAGTTAGATTGATAATAATAAGAGTAATAAGTATAGTAATTGTCGTTCTACCGATCATATAAGCATAATATGGCTAACAATGTGAGTTAGATTGATAATAATAAGACTAATAAGTATAGTAATTGTAGTTCTATCGATCATATAAGCATAATATGGATAATAATATGATTTCGATTGATAATAATAAGAGTAATAAGTATAGTAATTGTAGTTCTATCGATCATATAAGCATAATATGGCTAATAATATGAGTTAGATTGATAATAATAAGAGTAATGAGTATAGTAATTGTAGTTCTATCGATCCTATAAGCATAATGTGGCTAATAATATGAGTTAGATTGATAATAATAAGAGCAATAAGTATAGTAATTGCCGTTCTATCGATCATATAAGCATAATATGGCTAATAATATGAGTTAGATTGATAATAATAAGAGTAATGAGTATAGTAATTTTCGTTCTATCGATCATATAAGCATAAGATGGCAAATAATATGAGTTAGATTGATAATAATAAGAGTAATAAGTATAGTAATTGTCGTTTTATCGATCATATAAGCATAATATGGCTAACAATGTGAGTTAGATTGATAATAATGAGACTAATAAGTATAGTAATTGTAGTTCTATCGATCATATAAGCATAATATGGCTAATAATATGAGTTCGATTGATAATAATAAGAGTAATAAGTATAGTAATTGTAGTTCTATCGATCATATAAGCATAATATGGCTAATAATATGAGTTAGATTGATAATAATAAGAGTAAAAAGTATAGTAATTGTCGTTCTATCGATCATATAAGCATAATATGGATAATAATATGAGTCAGATTGATAATAGTAAGAGTAATAAGTATAGTAATTGTCGTTCTATCGACCATATCTGCATAATATGGTTAATAATATGAGTTAGATTGATAATAGTGAGTGTAATAAGTATAGTAATTGTAGTTCCATTGCTCATATAAGCATAATATGATTAATAATATGAGTTAGATGAATAATGATAAGAGTACTAAGTATAGTAATTATCGTTCTCCCGATCATACAAGCATAAGATGGCTAATAATATGAGTTAGATTGATAATAATAAGAGCAGTAAGTATAGTAATTGCCGTTCTATCGATCACATAAGCATAATATGGCTAATAATATCAGTTAGATTGATAATAATAAGAGTAGTGAGCATAGTAATTGTCGTTCTATCGATCATATAATCATAGTATGGCTCACAATATGAGTTAGATTGATAATAATAAGAGTAATAAGTATAGTAATTGTCGTTCTATTCATCACATAAGCATAATATGGCTAATAATATGAGTTAGATTGATAATAATAAGAGTAATAAGTATAGTAATTGTAGTTCTATCGATCATATAAGCATAATATGGCTAATAATATGAGTCAGATTGATAATAATAAGAGTAATAAGTATAGTAATTGTCGTTCTATCGACCATATCTGCATAATATGGTTAATAATATGAGTTAGATTGATAATAATAAGAGTAAAAAGTATAGTAGTTGTCGTTCTATCGATCATATAAGCATAATATGGCTAATAATATGAGTTAGATTGATAATAATAAGACTAATAAGTATAGTAATTGTCGTTCTATCGATCATATAAGCATAATATGTCTAATAATATGAGTCAGATTGATAATAATAAGAGTAATGAGTATAGTAATTGTAGTTCTATCGATCCTATAAGCATAGTATGGCTAATAATATGAGTTAGATTGATAATAGTGAGTGCAATAAGTATAGTAATTGTCGTTCTGTCGATCATATAAGCATAGTATGGCTAATAATATGAGTTCGATTGATAATAATAAGAGTAATAAGTATAGTAATTGTAGTTCTATCGATCATATAAGCATAATATGGCTAATAATATGAGTTAGATTGATAATAATAAGAGTAATGAG
>NW_027474617.1:0-34284 GCF_050947335.1 Megachile rotundata | reverse complement strand
CACGAATTATGCTCATTTTCGCACGATTCATCCTCTAATTCGCACATATCAGCTGTGATTCGACTCTGTCGCATCTAGTTAGGTTAAGTTATCGTAACTGAGCACAATTCGACACCACAATGAACAATTTTGCTCGTAATGAACGAATAATGCACATTTTCGCACTATTCAGCCTCTAATTCGAACATATCCGCTGTAATTCGACTCTGTACTATCTAGTTATGTTAAGTGATCCTATCTGAGCACAATTCAACACCACAATGAACAATTTTGCTCGTTTTGCACGAATTTTGCTCGTTTTGAACGAATTTTGCTCATTTTCGAACGATTCAGCCTCTAATTAGCACATATCCGCTGTAATTCGACTCTGTACTATCTAGTTATGTTAAGTTATCCTCTCTGAGCACAATTCGACACCACAATGAACAATTTTGCTCGTTTTGCACGAATAATGCTCATTTTCGCACGATTCAGCCTCTAATTCGCACATATCCGCTGTAATTCGACTCTGTACTATCTAGTCATGTTAAGTTATCGTAACTGAGCGCAATTCAACACCACACTGAACAATTTTGCTCGTTTTGAACGAATTATGCTCATTTTCGCACGATTCAGCCTCTAATTCGCACATATCCGCTGCAATTCGACTCTGTACTATCTAGTTATGATAAGTTATCCTATCTGAGCGCAATTCAACACCACAATGAACAATTTTGCTCGTTTTGCACGAATTTTGCTCGTTTTGAACGAATTTTGCTCATTTTCGAACGATTCAGCCTCTAATTCGCACATATCCGCTGTAATTCGACTCTGTACTATCTAGTTATGTTAAGTTATACTATCTGAGCACAATTCAACACCACAATGAACAATTTTGCTCGTTTTGCACGGATTATGCTCATTTTCGAACGATTCAGCCTCTAATTAGCACATATCCGCTGTAATTCGACTCTGTACTATCTAGTTATGTTAAGTTATCCTCTCTGAGCACAATTCGACACCACAATGAACAATTTTGCTCGTTTTGCACGAATAATGCTCATTTTCGCACGATTCAGCCTCTAATTCGCACATATCCACTGTAATTCGACTCTGTACTATCTAGTCATGTTAAGTTATCGTAACTGAGCGCAATTCAACACCACACTGAACAATTTTGCTCGTTTTGAACGAATTATGCTCATTTTCGCACGATTCAGCCTCTAATTCGCACATATCCGCTGTAATTCGACTCTGTACTATCTAGTTATGTTAAGTTATCGTAACTGAGCACAATTCAACACCACAACGAACAATTTTGCTCGTTTTGCACGAATTATGCTCATTTTCGCACGATTCAGCCTCTAATTCGCACATATCCGCTGTAATTCGACTCTGTACTATCTAGTTATGTTAAGTTATGGTAACTGAGCACAATTCAACACCACAATGAATAATTTTGCTCGTTTTGAACGAATTATGCTCATTTTCCTACGATTCAGCCTCTAATTCGCACATATCCGCTGTAATTCGACTCTGTACTATCTAGTCATGTTAAGTTATCCTCTCTGAGCACAATTCGACACCACAATGAACAATTTTGCTCGTTTTGAATGAATTTTGCTCATTTTCGCACGATTCAGCCTCTAATTCGCACATATCCGCTGTGATTCGACTCTGTCCCATCTAGTTATGTTAAGTTATCGTAACTGAGCACAATTCGACACCACAATGAACAATTTTGCTCGTAATGAACGAATAATGCTCATTTTCGCACGATTTAGCCTCTAATTCGCACATATCTTCTGTAATTCGACTCTGTACTATCTAGTTATGTTAAGTTATCCTATCTGAGCACAATTCAACACCACAACGAACAATTTTGCTCGTTTTGCACGAATTATGCTCATTTTCGCACGATTCAGCCTCTAGTTCGCACATACCCGCTGCAATTGGACTCTGTACTATCTAGTTATGTTAAGTTATCCTATCGGAGCACAATTCAACACCACAATGAACAATTCTGCTCGTTTTGCACGAATTTTGCTCGTTTTGAACGAATTTTGCTCATTTTCGAACGATTCAGCCTCTAATTCGCACATATCCGCTGTAATTCGACTCTGTACTATCTAGTTATGTTAAATTATCCTATCTGAGCACAATTCGACACCACAATGAACAATTTTGCTCGTTTTGAACGAATTATGCTCATTTTCGCACGATTCAGCCTCTAATTCGCACATATCCGCTGTAATTCGACTCTGTACTATCTAGTCATGTTAAGTTATCGTAACTGAGCACAATTCAACACCACAATGAACAATTTTGATCGTTTTGAACGAATTATGCTCATTTTCGCACGATTCAGCCTCTAATTCGCACATATCCGCTGTAATTCGACTCTGTACTATCTAGTTATGTTAAGTTATCCTATCTGAGCACAATTCAACACCACAACGAACAATTTTGCTCGTTTTGCACGAATTATGCTCATTTTCGCACGATTCAGCCTCTAATTCGCACATATCCGCTGCAATTCGATTCTGTACTATCTAGTTAGGTTAAGTTATCCTATCTGAGCACAATTCAACACCACAATGAACAATTTTGCTCGTTTTTCACGAATTTTGCTCGTTTTGAACGAATTTTGCTCATTTTCGCACGATTCAGCCTCTAATTCGCACATATCCGCTGTGATTCGACTCTGTACTATCTAGATATGTTAAGTTATCCTATCTGAGCACAATTCAACACCACAATGAACAATTTTGCTCGTTTTGAACGAATTATGCTCATTTTCGCACGATTCAGCCTCTAATTCGCACATATCCGCTGCAATTCGACTCTGTACTATCTAGTTATGTTAAGTTATCCTATCTGAGCACAATTCAACACCACAATGAACAATTTTGCTCGTTTTGCACGAATTTTGCTCGTTTTGAACGAATTTTGCTCATTTTCGAACGATTCAGCCTCTAATTCGCACATATCCGCTGTAATTCGACTCTGTGCTATCTAGTTATGTTAGGTTATCCTATCTGAGCACAATTCAACACCACAATGTACAATTTTGCTCGTATTGCACGAATTATGCTCATTTTCGCACGATTCAGCCTCTAATTCGCACATATCAGCTGTGATTCGACTCTGTCGCATCTAGTTATGTTAAGTTATCGTAACTGAGCACAATTCGACACCACAATGAACAATTTTGCTCGTAATGAACGAATAATGCACATTTTCGCACGATTCAGCCTCTAATTCGAACATATCCGCTGTAATTCGACTCTGTACTATCTAGTTATGTTAAGTGATCCTATCTGAGCACAATTCAACACCACAATGAACAATTTTGCTCGTTTTGCACGAATTTTGCTCGTTTTGAACGAATTTTGCTCATTTTCGAACGATTCAGCCTCTAATTCGCACATATCCGCTGTAATTCGACTGTGCTATCTAGTTATGTTAAGATATCCTATCTGAGCACAATTCAACACCACAATGTACAATTTTGCTCGTTTTGCACGAATTATGCTCATTTTCGCACGATTCAGCCTCTAATTCGCACATATCAGCTGTGATTCGACTCTGTCGCATCTAGTTATGTTAAGTTATCGTAACTGAGCACAATTCGACACCACAATGAACAATTTTGCTCGTAATGAACGAATAATGCACATTTTCGCACTATTCAGCCTCTAATTCGAACATATCCGCTGTAATTCGACTCTGTACTATCTAGTTATGTTAAGTGATCCTATCTGAGCACAATTCAACACCACAATGAACAATTTTGCTCGTTTTGCACGAATTTTGCTCGTTTTGAACGAATTTTGCTCATTTTCGAACGATTCAGCCTCTAATTAGCACATATCCGCTGTAATTCGACTCTGTACTATCTAGTTATGTTAAGTTATCCTCTCTGAGCACAATTCGACACCACAATGAACAATTTTGCTCGTTTTGCACGAATAATGCTCATTTTCGCACGATTCAGCCTCTAATTCGCACATATCCGCTGTAATTCGACTCTGTACTATCTAGTCATGTTAAGTTATCGTAACTGAGCGCAATTCAACACCACACTGAACAATTTTGCTCGTTTTGAACGAATTATGCTCATTTTCGCACGATTCAGCCTCTAATTCGCACATATCCGCTGCAATTCGACTCTGTACTATCTAGTTATGATAAGTTATCCTATCTGAGCGCAATTCAACACCACAATGAACAATTTTGCTCGTTTTGCACGAATTTTGCTCGTTTTGAACGAATTTTGCTCATTTTCGAACGATTCAGCCTCTAATTCGCACATATCCGCTGTAATTCGACTCTGTACTATCTAGTTATGTTAAGTTATACTATCTGAGCACAATTCAACACCACAATGAACAATTTTGCTCGTTTTGCACGAATTATGCTCATTTTCGAACGATTCAGCCTCTAATTAGCACATATCCGCTGTAATTCGACTCTGTACTATCTAGTTATGTTAAGTTATCCTCTCTGAGCACAATTCGACACCACAATGAACAATTTTGCTCGTTTTGCACGAATAATGCTCATTTTCGCACGATTCAGCCTCTAATTCGCACATATCCGCTGTAATTCGACTCTGTACTATCTAGTCATGTTAAGTTATCGTAACTGAGCGCAATTCAACACCACACTGAACAATTTTGCTCGTTTTGAACGAATTATGCTCATTTTCGCACGATTCAGCCTCTAATTCGCACATATCCGCTGTAATTCGACTCTGTACTATCTAGTTATGTTAAGTTATCGTAACTGAGCACAATTCAACACCACAACGAACAATTTTGCTCGTTTTGCACGAATTATGCTCATTTTCGCACGATTCAGCCTCTAATTCGCACATATCCGCTGTAATTCGACTCTGTACTATCTAGTTATGTTAAGTTATGGTAACTGAGCACAATTCAACACCACAATGAATAATTTTGCTCGTTTTGAACGAATTATGCTCATTTTCCTACGATTCAGCCTCTAATTCGCACATATCCGCTGTAATTCGACTCTGTACTATCTAGTCATGTTACGTTATCGTAACTGAGCACAATTCAACACCACAATGAACAATTTTGCTCGTTTTGCACGAATTTTTCTCGTTTTGAACGAATTTTGCTCATTTTCGAACGATTCAGCCTCTAATTCGCACATATCCGCTGTAATTCGACTCTGTACTATCTAGTTATGTTAAGTTATACTATCTGAGCACAATTCAACACCACAATGAACAATTTTGCTCGTTTTGCACGAATTATGCTCATTTTCGCACGATTCAGCCTCTAATTCGCACATATCCGCTGTGATTCGACTCTGTCCCATCTAGTTATGTTAAGTTATCCTATCTGAGCACAATTCGACACCACAATGAACAATTTTGCTCGTTTTGAACGAATTATGCTCATTTTCGCTCGACTCAGCCTCTAATTCGCACATATCCGCTGTAATTCGACTCTGTACTATCTAGTTATGTTAAGTTATCCTATCTGAGCACAATTCGACACCACAATGAACAATTTTGCTCGTTTTGCACGAATTATGCTCATTTTCGCACGATTCAGCCTCTAATTCGCACATATCCGCTGTAATTCGACTCTGTACTATCTAGTCATGTTAAGTTATCGTAACTGAGCACAATTCAACACCACAATGAACAATTTTGCTCGTTTTGAACGAATTATGCTCATTTTCGCACGATTCAGCCTCTAATTCGCACATATCCGCTGCAATTCGACTCTGTACTATCTAGTTATGATAAGTTATCCTATCTGAGCGCAATTCAACACCACAATGAACAATTTTGCTCGTTTTGCACGAATTTTGCTCGTTTTGAACGAATTTTGCTCATTTTCGAACGATTCAGCCTCTAATTCGCACATATCCGCTGTAATTCGACTCTGTACTATCTAGTTATGTTAAGTTATACTATCTGAGCACAATTCAACACCACAATGAACAATTTTGCTCGTTTTGCACGAATTATGCTCATTTTCGAACGATTCAGCCTCTAATTAGCACATATCCGCTGTAATTCGACTCTGTACTATCTAGTTATGTTAAGTTATCCTCTCTGAGCACAATTCGACACCACAATGAACAATTTTGCTCGTTTTGCACGAATAATGCTCATTTTCGCACGATTCAGCCTCTAATTCGCACATATCCGCTGTAATTCGACTCTGTACTATCTAGTCATGTTAAGTTATCGTAACTGAGCGCAATTCAACACCACACTGAACAATTTTGCTCGTTTTGAACGAATTATGCTCATTTTCGCACGATTCAGCCTCTAATTCGCACATATCCGCTGTAATTCGACTCTGTACTATCTAGTTATGTTAAGTTATCGTAACTGAGCACAATTCAACACCACAACGAACAATTTTGCTCGTTTTGCACGAATTATGCTCATTTTCGCACGATTCAGCCTCTAATTCGCACATATCCGCTGTAATTCGACTCTGTACTATCTAGTTATGTTAAGTTATGGTAACTGAGCACAATTCAACACCACAATGAATAATTTTGCTCGTTTTGAACGAATTATGCTCATTTTCCTACGATTCAGCCTCTAATTCGCACATATCCGCTGTAATTCGACTCTGTACTATCTAGTCATGTTACGTTATCGTAACTGAGCACAATTCAACACCACAATGAACAATTTTGCTCGTTTTGCACGAATTTTTCTCGTTTGAACGAATTTTGCTCATTTTCGAACGATTCAGCCTCTAATTCGCACATATCCGCTGTAATTCGACTCTGTACTATCTAGTTATGTTAAGTTATACTATCTGAGCACAATTCAACACCACAATGAACAATTTTGCTCGTTTTGCACGAATTATGCTCATTTTCGCACGATTCAGCCTCTAATTCGCACATATCCGCTGTGATTCGACTCTGTCCCATCTAGTTATGTTAAGTTATCCTATCTGAGCACAATTCGACACCACAATGAACAATTTTGCTCGTTTTGAACGAATTATGCTCATTTTCGCTCGACTCAGCCTCTAATTCGCACATATCCGCTGTAATTCGACTCTGTACTATCTAGTTATGTTAAGTTATCCTATCTGAGCACAATTCGACACCACAATGAACAATTTTGCTCGTTTTGCACGAATTATGCTCATTTTCGCACGATTCAGCCTCTAATTCGCACATATCCGCTGTAATTCGACTCTGTACTATCTAGTCATGTTAAGTTATCGTAACTGAGCACAATTCAACACCACAATGAACAATTTTGCTCGTTTTGAACGAATTATGCTCATTTTCGCACGATTCAGCCTCTAATTCGCACATATCCGCTGTAATTCGACTCTGTTCTATCTAGTTATGTTAAGTTATCCTATCTGAGCACAATTCAACACCACAACGAACAATTTTGCTCGTTTTGCACGAATTATGCTCATTTTCGCACGATTCAGCCTCTAATTCGCACATATCCGCTGTAATTCGACTCTGTACTATCTAGTTATGTTAAGTTATCCTATCTGAGCACAATTCAACACCACAATGAACAATTTTGCTCGTTTTGCACGAATTTTGCTCGTTTTGAACGAATTTTGCTCATTTTCGCACGATTCAGCCTCTAATTCGCACATATCCGCTGTGATTCGACTCTGTCCCATCTAGTTATGTTAAGTTATCGTAACTGAGCACAATTCGACACCACAATGAACAATTTTGCTCGTAATGAACGAATAATGCTCATTTTCGCACGATTTAGCCTCTAATTCGCACATATCTTCTGTAATTCGACTCTGTACTATCTAGTTATGTTAAGTTATCCTATCTGAGCACAATTCAACACCACAACGAACAATTTTGCTCGTTTTGCACGAATTATGCTCATTTTCGCACGATTCAGCCTCTAGTTCGCACATACCCGCTGCAATTCGACTCTGTACTATCTAGTTATGTTAAGTTATCCTATCGGAGCACAATTCAACACCACAATGAACAATTTTGCTCGTTTTGCACGAATTTTGCTCGTTTTGAACGAATTTTGCTCATTTTCGAACGATTCAGCCTCTAATTCGCACATATCCGCTGTAATTCAACTCTGTACTATCTAGTTATGTTAAATTATCCTATCTGAGCACAATTCGACACCACAATGAACAATTTTGCTCGTTTTGAACGAATTATGCTCATTTTCGCACGATTCAGCCTCTAATTCGCACATATCCGCTGTAATTCGACTCTGTACTATCTAGTCATGTTAAGTTATCGTAACTGAGCACAATTCAACACCACAACGAACAATTTTGCTCGTTTTGCACGAATTTTGCTCGTTTTGAATGAATTTTGCTCATTTTCGCACGATTCAGCCTCTAATTCGCACATATCCGCTGTGATTCGACTCTGTCCCATCTAGTTATGTTAAGTTATCGTAACTGAGCACAATTCGACACCACAATGAACAATTTTGCTCGTAATGAACGAATAATGCTCATTTTCGCACGATTTAGCCTCTAATTCGCACATATCTTCTGTAATTCGACTCTGTACTATCTAGTTATGTTAAGTTATCCTATCTGAGCACAATTCAACACCACAACGAACAATTTTGCTCGTTTTGCACGAATTATGCTCATTTTCGCACGATTCAGCCTCTAGTTCGCACATACCCGCTGCAATTGGACTCTGTACTATCTAGTTATGTTAAGTTATCCTATCGGAGCACAATTCAACACCACAATGAACAATTCTGCTCGTTTTGCACGAATTTTGCTCGTTTTGAACGAATTTTGCTCATTTTCGCACGATTCAGCCTCTAATTCGCACATATCCGCTGTAATTCGACTCTGTACTATCTAGTTATGTTAAGTTATCCTATCTGAGCACAATTCAACACCACAACGAACAATTTTGCTCGTTTTGCACGAATTATGCTCATTTTCGCACGATTCAGCCTCTAATTCGCACATATCCGCTGCAATTCGATTCTGTACTATCTAGTTAGGTTAAGTTATCCTATCTGAGCACAATTCAACACCACAATGAACAATTTTGCTCGTTTTTCACGAATTTTGCTCGTTTTGAACGAATTTTGCTCATTTTCGCACGATTCAGCCTCTAATTCGCACATATCCGCTGTGATTCGACTCTGTACTATCTAGATATGTTAAGTTATCCTATCTGAGCACAATTCAACACCACAATGAACAATTTTGCTCGTTTTGAACGAATTATGCTCATTTTCGCACGATTCAGCCTCTAATTCGCACATATCCGCTGTAATTCGACTCTGTACTATCTAGTCATGTTAAGTTATCGTAACTGAGCACAATTCAACACCACAATGAACAATTTTGCTCGTTTTGAACGAATTATGCTCATTTTCGCACGATTCAGCCTCTAATTCGCACATATCCGCTGTAATTCGACTCTGTTCTATCTAGTTATGTTAAGTTATCCTATCTGAGCACAATTCAACACCACAACGAACAATTTTGCTCGTTTTGCACGAATTATGCTCATTTTCGCACGATTCAGCCTCTAATTCGCACATATCCGCTGCAATTCGATTCTGTACTATCTAGTTAGGTTACGTTATCCTATCTGAGCACAATTCAACACCACAATGAACAATTTTGCTCGTTTTGCACGAATTTTGCTCGTTTTGAACGAATTTTGCTCATTTTCGCACGATTCAGCCTCTAATTCGCACATATCCGCTGTGATTCGACTCTGTCCCATCTAGTTATGTTAAGTTATAGTAACTGAGCACAATTCAACCCCACATTGAACAATTTTGCTCGTTTTGAACGAATTATGCTCATTTTCGCACGAATCAGCCTCTAATTCGCACATATCCGCTGTAATTCGACTCTGTACTATCTAGTCATGTTAAGTTATCCTATCTGAGCACAATTCGACACCACAATGAACAATTTTGCTCGTTTTGAACGAATTATGCTCATTTTCGCACGATTCAGCCTCTAATTCGCACATATCCGCTGTAATTCGACTCTGTACTATCTAGTCATGTTAAGTTATCGTAACTGAGCACAATTCAACACCACAATGAACAATTTTGCTCGTTTTGAACGAATTATGCTCATTTTCGCACGATTCAGCCTCTAATTCGCACATATCCGCTGTAATTCGACTCTGTTCTATCTAGTTATGTTAAGTTATCCTATCTGAGCACAATTCAACACCACAACGAACAATTTTGCTCGTTTTGCACGAATTATGCTCATTTTCGCACGATTCAGCCTCTAATTCGCACATATCCGCTGTAATTCGACTCTGTACTATCTAGTTATGTTAAGTTATCCTATCTGAGCACAATTCAACACCACAATGAACAATTTTGCTCGTTTTGCACGAATTTTGCTCGTTTTGAACGAATTTTGCTCATTTTCGCACGATTCAGCCTCTAATTCGCACATATCCGCTGTGATTCGACTCTGTCCCATCTAGTTATGTTAAGTTATCGTAACTGAGCACAATTCGACACCACAATGAACAATTTTGCTCGTAATGAACGAATAATGCTCATTTTCGCACGATTTAGCCTCTAATTCGCACATATCTTCTGTAATTCGACTCTGTACTATCTAGTTATGTTAAGTTATCCTATCTGAGCACAATTCAACACCACAACGAACAATTTTGCTCGTTTTGCACGAATTATGCTCATTTTCGCACGATTCAGCCTCTAGTTCGCACATACCCGCTGCAATTCGACTCTGTACTATCTAGTTATGTTAAGTTATCCTATCGGAGCACAATTCAACACCACAATGAACAATTTTGCTCGTTTTGCACGAATTTTGCTCGTTTTGAACGAATTTTGCTCATTTTCGAACGATTCAGCCTCTAATTCGCACATATCCGCTGTAATTCAACTCTGTACTATCTAGTTATGTTAAATTATCCTATCTGAGCACAATTCGACACCACAATGAACAATTTTGCTCGTTTTGAACGAATTATGCTCATTTTCGCACGATTCAGCCTCTAATTCGCACATATCCGCTGTAATTCGACTCTGTACTATCTAGTCATGTTAAGTTATCGTAACTGAGCACAATTCAACACCACAACGAACAATTTTGCTCGTTTTGCACGAATTTTGCTCGTTTTGAATGAATTTTGCTCATTTTCGCACGATTCAGCCTCTAATTCGCACATATCCGCTGTGATTCGACTCTGTCCCATCTAGTTATGTTAAGTTATCGTAACTGAGCACAATTCGACACCACAATGAACAATTTTGCTCGTAATGAACGAATAATGCTCATTTTCGCACGATTTAGCCTCTAATTCGCACATATCTTCTGTAATTCGACTCTGTACTATCTAGTTATGTTAAGTTATCCTATCTGAGCACAATTCAACACCACAACGAACAATTTTGCTCGTTTTGCACGAATTATGCTCATTTTCGCACGATTCAGCCTCTAGTTCGCACATACCCGCTGCAATTGGACTCTGTACTATCTAGTTATGTTAAGTTATCCTATCGGAGCACAATTCAACACCACAATGAACAATTCTGCTCGTTTTGCACGAATTTTGCTCGTTTTGAACGAATTTTGCTCATTTTCGAACGATTCAGCCTCTAATTCGCACATATCCGCTGTAATTCGACTCTGTACTATCTAGTTATGTTAAATTATCCTATCTGAGCACAATTCGACACCACAATGAACAATTTTGCTCGTTTTGAACGAATTATGCTCATTTTCGCACGATTCAGCCTCTAATTCGCACATATCCGCTGTAATTCGACTCTGTGCTATCTAGTCATGTTAAGTTATCGTAACTGAGCACAATTCAACACCACAATGAACAATTTTGATCGTTTTGAACGAATTATGCTCATTTTCGCACGATTCAGCCTCTAATTCGCACATATCCGCTGTAATTCGACTCTGTACTATCTAGTTATGTTAAGTTATCCTATCTGAGCACAATTCAACACCACAACGAACAATTTTGCTCGTTTTGCACGAATTATGCTCATTTTCGCACGATTCAGCCTCTAATTCGCACATATCCGCTGCAATTCGATTCTGTACTATCTAGTTAGGTTAAGTTATCCTATCTGAGCACAATTCAACACCACAATGAACAATTTTGCTCGTTTTTCACGAATTTTGCTCGTTTTGAACGAATTTTGCTCATTTTCGCACGATTCAGCCTCTAATTCGCACATATCCGCTGTGATTCGACTCTGTACTATCTAGATATGTTAAGTTATCCTATCTGAGCACAATTCAACACCACAATGAACAATTTTGCTCGTTTTGAACGAATTATGCTCATTTTCGCACGATTCAGCCTCTAATTCGCACATATCCGCTGTAATTCGACTCTGTACTATCTAGTCATGTTAAGTTATCGTAACTGAGCACAATTCAACACCACAATGAACAATTTTGCTCGTTTTGAACGAATTATGCTCATTTTCGCACGATTCAGCCTCTAATTCGCACATATCCGCTGTAATTCGACTCTGTTCTATCTAGTTATGTTAAGTTATCCTATCTGAGCACAATTCAACACCACAACGAACAATTTTGCTCGTTTTGCACGAATTATGCTCATTTTCGCACGATTCAGCCTCTAATTCGCACATATCCGCTGCAATTCGATTCTGTACTATCTAGTTAGGTTACGTTATCCTATCTGAGCACAATTCAACACCACAATGAACAATTTTGCTCGTTTTGCACGAATTTTGCTCGTTTTGAACGAATTTTGCTCATTTTCGCACGATTCAGCCTCTAATTCGCACATATCCGCTGTGATTCGACTCTGTCCCATCTAGTTATGTTAAGTTATAGTAACTGAGCACAATTCAACCCCACATTGAACAATTTTGCTCGTTTTGAACGAATTATGCTCATTTTCGCACGAATCAGCCTCTAATTCGCACATATCCGCTGTAATTCGACTCTGTACTATCTAGTCATGTTAAGTTATCCTATCTGAGCACAATTCGACACCACAATGAACAATTTTGCTCGTTTTGAACGAATTATGCTCATTTTCGCACGATTCAGCCTCTAATTCGCACATATCCGCTGTAATTCGACTCTGTACTATCTAGTCATGTTAAGTTATCGTAACTGAGCACAATTCAACACCACAATGAACAATTTTGCTCGTTTTGCACGAATTTTGCTCGTTTTGAACGAATTTTGCTCATTTTCGCACGATTCAGCCTCTAATTCGCACATATCCGCTGTAATTCGACTCTGTACTATCTAGTCATGTTAAGTTATCCTATCTGAGCACAATTCGACACCACAATGAACAATTTTGCTCGTTTTGAACGAATTATGCTCATTTTCGCACGATTCAGCCTCTAATTCGCACATATCCGCTGTAATTCGACTCTGTACTATCTAGTCATGTTAAGTTATCGTAACTGAGCACAATTCAACACCACAATGAACAATTTTGATCGTTTTGAACGAATTATGCTCATTTTCGAACGATTCAGCCTCTAACTCGCACATATCCGCTGTAATTCGACTCTGTACTATCTAGTTATGTTAAGTTATCCTCTCTGAGCACAATTCGACACCACAATGAACAATTTTGCTCGTTTTGCACTAATAATGCTCATTTTCGCACGATTCAGCCTCTAATTCGCACATATCCGCTGTAATTCGACTCTGTACTATCTAGTCATGTTAAGTTATCGTAACTGAGCGCAATTCAACACCACACTGAACAATTTTGCTCGTTTTGAACGAATTATGCTCATTTTCGCACGATTCAGCCTCTAATTCGCACATATCCGCTGTAATTCGACTCTGTACTATCTAGTTATGTTAAGTTATCGTAACTGAGCACAATTCAACACCACAACGAACAATTTTGCTCGTTTTGCACGAATTATGCTCATTTTCGCACGATTCAGCCTCTAATTCGCACATATCCGCTGCAATTCGACTCTGTACTATCTAGTTATGATAAGTTATCCTATCTGAGCGCAATTCAACACCACAATGAACAATTTTGCTCGTTTTGCACGAATTTTGCTCGTTTTGAACGAATTTTGCTCATTTTCGAACGATTCAGCCTCTAATTCGCACATATCCGCTGTAATTCGACTCTGTACTATCTAGTTATGTTAAGTTATACTATCTGAGCACAATTCGACACCACAATGAACAATTTTGCTCGTTTTGCACGAATTATGCTCATTTTCGCACGATTCAGCCTCTAATTCGCACATATCCGCTGTGATTCGACTCTGTCCCATCTAGTTATGTTAAGTTATCCTATCTGAGCACAATTCGACACCACAATGAACAATTTTGCTCGTTTTGAACGAATTATGCTCATTTTCGCTCGACTCAGCCTCTAATTCGCACATATCCGCTGTAATTCGACTCTGTACTATCTAGTTATGTTAAGTTATCCTATCTGAGCACAATTCAACACCACAATGAACAATTTTGCTCGTTTTGCACGAATTATGCTCATTTTCGCACGATTCAGCCTCTAATTCGCACATATCCGCTGTAATTCGACTCTGTACTATCTAGTCATGTTAAGTTATCGTAACTGAGCACAATTCAACACCACAATGAACAATTTTGCTCGTTTTGAACGAATTATGCTCATTTTCGCACGATTCAGCCTCTAATTCGCACATATCCGCTGTAATTCGACTCTGTTCTATCTAGTTATGTTAAGTTATCCTATCTGAGCACAATTCAACACCACAACGAACAATTTTGCTCGTTTTGCACGAATTATGCTCATTTTCGCACGATTCAGCCTCTAATTCGCACATATCCGCTGTAATTCGACTCTGTCCCATCTAGTTATGTTAAGTTATCCTATCTGAGCACAATTCAACACTACAACGAACAATTTTGCTCGTTTTGCACGAATTATGCTCATTTTCGCACGATTCAGCCTCTAGTTCGCACATACCCGCTGCAATTGGACTCTGTACTATCTAGTTATGTTAAGTTATCCTATCGGAGCACAATTCAACACCACAATGAACAATTCTGCTCGTTTTGCACGAATTTTGCTCGTTTTGAACGAATTTTGCTCATTTTCGAACGATTCAGCCTCTAATTCGCACATATCCGCTGTAATTCGACTCTGTACTATCTAGTTATGTTAAATTATCCTATCTGAGCACAATTCGACACCACAATGAACAATTTTGCTCGTTTTGAACGAATTATGCTCATTTTCGCACTATTCAGCCTCTAATTCGCACATATCCGCTGTATTTCGACTCTGTACTATCTAGTCATGTTAAGTTATCGTAACTGAGCACAATTCAACACCACAATGAACAATTTTGATCGTTTTGAACGAATTATGCTCATTTTCGCACGATTCAGCCTCTAATTCGCACATATCCGCTGTAATTCGACTCTGTACTATCTAGTTATGTTAAGTTATCCTATCTGAGCACAATTCAACACCACAACGAACAATTTTGCTCGTTTTGCACGAATTATGCTCATTTTCGCACGATTCAGCCTCTAATTCGCACATATCCGCTGTAATTCGACTCTGTGCTATCTAGTTATGTTAGGTTATCCTATCTGAGCACAATTCAACACCACAATGTACAATTTTGCTCGTTTTGCACGAATTATGCTCATTTTCGCACGATTCAGCCTCTAATTCGCACATATCAGCTGTGATTCGACTCTGTCGCATCTAGTTATGTTAAGTTATCGTAACTGAGCACAATTCGACACCACAATGAACAATTTTGCTCGTTTTGAACGAATTATGCTCATTTTCGCACGATTCAGCCTCTAATTCGCACATATCCGCTGTAATTCGACTCTGTACTATCTAGTCATGTTAAGTTATCGTAACTGAGCACAATTCAACACCACAATGAACAATTTTGATCGTTTTGAACGAATTATGCTCATTTTCGAACGATTCAGCCTCTAACCCGCACATATCCGCTGTAATTCGACTCTGTACTATCTAGTTATGTTAAGTTATCCTCTCTGAGCACAATTCGACACCACAATGAACAATTTTGCTCGTTTTGCACGAATAATGCTCATTTTCGCACGATTCAGCCTCTAATTCGCACATATCCGCTGTAATTCGACTCTGTACTATCTAGTCATGTTAAGTTATCGTAACTGAGCGCAATTCAACACCACACTGAACAATTTTGCTCGTTTTGAACGAATTATGCTCATTTTCGCACGATTCAGCCTCTAATTCGCACATATCCGCTGTAATTCGACTCTGTACTATCTAGTTATGTTAAGTTATCGTAACTGAGCACAATTCAACACCACAACGAACAATTTTGCTCGTTTTGCACGAATTATGCTCATTTTCGCACGATTCAGCCTCTAATTCGCACATATCCGCTGCAATTCGACTCTGTACTATCTAGTTATGATAAGTTATCCTATCTGAGCGCAATTCAACACCACAATGAACAATTTTGCTCGTTTTGCACGAATTTTGCTCGTTTTGAACGAATTTTGCTCATTTTCGAACGATTCAGCCTCTAATTCGCACATATCCGCTGTAATTCGACTCTGTACTATCTAGTTATGTTAAGTTATACTATCTGAGCACAATTCAACACCACAATGAACAATTTTGCTCGTTTTGCACGAATTATGCTCATTTTCGCACGATTCAGCCTCTAATTCGCACATATCCGCTGTGATTCGACTCTGTCCCATCTAGTTATGTTAAGTTATCCTATCTGAGCACAATTCGACACCACAATGAACAATTTTGCTCGTTTTGAACGAATTATGCTCATTTTCGCTCGACTCAGCCTCTAATTCGCACATATCCGCTGTAATTCGACTCTGTACTATCTAGTTATGTTAAGTTATCCTATCTGAGCACAATTCAACACCACAATGAACAATTTTGCTCGTTTTGCACGAATTATGCTCATTTTCGCACGATTCAGCCTCTAATTCGCACATATCCGCTGTAATTCGACTCTGTACTATCTAGTCATGTTAAGTTATCGTAACTGAGCACAATTCAACACCACAATGAACAATTTTGCTCGTTTTGAACGAATTATGCTCATTTTCGCACGATTCAGCCTCTAATTCGCACATATCCGCTGTAATTCGACTCTGTTCTATCTAGTTATGTTAAGTTATCCTATCTGAGCACAATTCAACACCACAACGAACAATTTTGCTCGTTTTGCACGAATTATGCTCATTTTCGCACGATTCAGCCTCTAATTCGCACATATCCGCTGTAATTCGACTCTGTCCCATCTAGTTATGTTAAGTTATCCTATCTGAGCACAATTCAACACCACAACGAACAATTTTGCTCGTTTTGCACGAATTATGCTCATTTTCGCACGATTCAGCCTCTAGTTCGCACATACCCGCTGCAATTGGACTCTGTACTATCTAGTTATGTTAAGTTATCCTATCGGAGCACAATTCAACACCACAATGAACAATTCTGCTCGTTTTGCACGAATTTTGCTCGTTTTGAACGAATTTTGCTCATTTTCGAACGATTCAGCCTCTAATTCGCACATATCCGCTGTAATTCGACTCTGTACTATCTAGTTATGTTAAATTATCCTATCTGAGCACAATTCGACACCACAATGAACAATTTTGCTCGTTTTGAACGAATTATGCTCATTTTCGCACTATTCAGCCTCTAATTCGCACATATCCGCTGTATTTCGACTCTGTACTATCTAGTCATGTTAAGTTATCGTAACTGAGCACAATTCAACACCACAATGAACAATTTTGATCGTTTTGAACGAATTATGCTCATTTTCGCACGATTCAGCCTCTAATTCGCACATATCCGCTGTAATTCGACTCTGTACTATCTAGTTATGTTAAGTTATCCTATCTGAGCACAATTCAACACCACAACGAACAATTTTGCTCGTTTTGCACGAATTATGCTCATTTTCGCACGATTCAGCCTCTAATTCGCACATATCCGCTGCAATTCGATTCTGTACTATCTAGTTAGGTTAAGTTATCCTATCTGAGCACAATTCAACACCACAATGAACAATTTTGCTCGTTTTGCACGAATTTTGCTCGTTTTGAACGAATTTTGCTCATTTTCGCACGATTCAGCCTCTAATTCGCACATATCCGCTGTGATTCGACTCTGTACTATCTAGTTATGTTAAGTTATCCTATCTGAGCACAATTCAACACCACAATGAACAATTTTGCTCGTTTTGAACGAATTATGCTCATTTTCGCACGATTCAGCCTCTAATTCGCACATATCCGCTGTAATTCGACTCTGTACTATCTAGTCATGTTAAGTTATCGTAACTGAGCACAATTCAACACCACAATGAACAATTTTGCTCGTTTTGAACGAATTATGCTCATTTTCGCACGATTCAGCCTCTAATTCGCACATATCCGCTGTAATTCGACTCTGTTCTATCTAGTTATGTTAAGTTATCCTATCTGAGCACAATTCAACACCACAACGAACAATTTTGCTCGTTTTGCACGAATTATGCTCATTTTCGCACGATTCAGCCTCTAATTCGCACATATCCGCTGCAATTCGATTCTGTACTATCTAGTTAGGTTACGTTATCCTATCTGAGCACAATTCAACACCACAATGAACAATTTTGCTCGTTTTGCACGAATTTTGCTCGTTTTGAACGAATTTTGCTCATTTTCGCACGATTCAGCCTCTAATTCGCACATATCCGCTGTGATTCGACTCTGTCCCATCTAGTTATGTTAAGTTATAGTAACTGAGCACAATTCGACACCACAATGAACAATTTTGCTCGTAATGAACGAATAATGCTCATTTTCGCACGATTTAGCCTCTAATTCGCACATATCTTCTGTAATTAGACTCTGTACTATCTAGTTATGTTAGGTTCTGGTAACTGAGCACAATTCAACCCCACATTGAACAATTTTGCTCGTTTTGAACGAATTATGCTCATTTTCGCACGAATCAGCCTCTAATTCGCACATATCCGCTGTAATTCGACTCTGTACTATCTAGTCATGTTAAGTTATCGTAACTGAGCACAATTCAACACCACAACGAACAATTTTGCTCGTTTTGCACGAATTATGCTCATTTTCGCACGATTCAGCCTCTAGTTCGCACATATCCGCTGCAGTTCGACTCTGTACTATCTAGTTATGTTAAGTTATCCTATCTGAGCACAATTCAACACCACAATGAACAATTTTGCTCGTTTTGCACGAATTTTGCTCGTTTTGAACGAATTTTGCTCATTTTCGAACGATACAGCCTCTAATTCGCACATATCCGCTGCAATTCGACTCTGTACTATCTAGTTATGTTAATTTATCGTAACTGAGCACAATTCAACACCACAATGAACAAGTTTGCTCGTTTTGCACGAATTTTGCTCGTTTTGAACGAATTTTGCTCATTTTCGAACGATTCAGCCTCTAATTCGCACATATCCGCTGTAATTCGACTCTGTGCTATCTAGTTATGTTAAGTTATCGTAACTGAGCACAATTCGACACCACAATGAACAATTTTGCTCGTAATGAACGAATAATGCACATTTTCGCACGATTCAGCCTCTAATTCGAACATATCCGCTGTAATTCGACTCTGTACTATCTAGTTATGTTAAGTGATCCTATCTGAGCACAATTCAACACCACAATGAACAATTTTGCTCGTTTTGCACGAATTTTGCTCGTTTTGAACGAATTTTGCTCATTTTCGAACGATTCAGCCTCTAATTCGCACATATCCGCTGTAATTCGACTCTGTACTATCTAGTCATGTTAAGTTATCCTATCTGAGCACAACTCGACACCACAATGAACAATTTTGCTCGTTTTGAACGAATTATGCTCATTTTCGCACGATTCAGCCTCTAATTCGCACATATCCGCTGTAATTCGACTCTGTACTATCTAGTCATGTTAAGTTATCGTAACTGAGCACAATTCAACACCACAACGAACAATTTTGCTCGTTTTGCACGAATTATGCTCATTTTCGCACGATTCAGCCTCTAATTCGCACATATCCGCTGCAATTCGATTCTGTACTATCTAGTTAGGTTAAGTTATCCTATCTGAGCACAATTCAACACCGCAATGAACAATTTTGCTCGTTTTTCACGAATTTTGCTCGTTTTGAACGAATTTTGCTCATTTTCGCACGATTCAGCCTCTAATTCGCACATATCCGCTGTGATTCGACTCTGTACTATCTAGTTATGTTAAGTTATCCTATCTGAGCACAATTCAACACCACAATGAACAATTTTGCTCGTTTTGCACGAATTATGCTCATTTTCGCACGATTCAGCCTCTAATTCGCACATATCCGCTGTGATTCGACTCTGTCCCATCTAGTTATGTTAAGTTATCGTAACTGAGCACAATTCGACACCACAACGAACAATTTTGCTCGTTTTGCACGAATTATGCTCATTTTCGCACGATTCAGCCTCTAATTCGCACATATCCGCTGTAATTCGACTCTGTACTATCTAGTCATGTTAAGTTATCGTAACTGAGCAGAATTGAACACCACAACGAACAATTTTGCTCGTTTTGCAGGAATTATGCTTATTTTCGCACGATTCAGCCTCTAATTCGCACATATCCGCTGCAATTCGACTCTGTACTATCTAGTTATGTTAAGTTATCCTATCTGAGCACAATTCAACACCACAATGAACAATTTTGCTCGTTTTGCACGAATTTTGCTCGTTTTGAACGAATTTTGCTCATTTTCGAACGATTAAGCCTCTAATTCGCACATATCCGCTGTAATTCGACTCTGTGCTATCTAGTTATGTTAGGTTATCCTATCTGAGCACAATTCAACACCACAATGTACAATTTTGCTCGTATTGCACGAATTATGCTCATTTTCGCACGATTCAGCCTCTAATTCGCACATATCAGCTGTGATTCGACTCTGTCGCATCTAGTTATGTTAAGTTATCGTAACTGAGCACAATTCGACACCACAATGAACAATTTTGCTCGTAATGAACGAATAATGCACATTTTCGCACGATTCAGCCTCTAATTCGAACATATCAGCTGTAATTCGACTCTGTACTATCTAGTTATGTTAAGTGATCCTATCTGAGCACAATTCAACACCACAATGAACAATTTTGCTCGTTTTGCACGAATTTTGCTCGTTTTGAACGAATTTTGCTCATTTTCGAACGATTCAGCCTCTAATTCGCACATATCCGCTGTAATTCGACTGTGCTATCTAGTTATGTTAAGTTATCCTATCTGAGCACAATTCAACACCACAATGTACAATTTTGCTCGTTTTGCACGAATTATGCTCATTTTCGCACGATTCAGCCTCTAATTCGCACATATCAGCTGTGATTCGACTCTGTCGCATCTAGTTATGTTAAGTTATCGTAACTGAGCACAATTCGACACCACAATGAACAATTTTGCTCGTAATGAACGAATAATGCACATTTTCGCACGATTCAGCCTCTAATTCGAACATATCCGCTGTAATTCGACTCTGTACTATCTAGTTATGTTAAGTGATCCTATCTGAGCACAATTCAACACCACAATGAACAATTTTGCTCGTTTTGCACGAATTTTGCTCGTTTTGAACGAATTTTGCTCATTTTCGAACGATTCAGCCTCTAATTAGCACATATCCGCTGTAATTCGACTCTGTACTATCTAGTTATGTTAAGTTATCCTCCCTGAGCACAATTCGACACCACAATGAACAATTTTGCTCGTTTTGCACGAATAATGCTCATTTTCGCACGATTCAGCCTCTAATTCGCACATATCCGCTGTAATTCGACTCTGTACTATCTAGTCATGTTAAGTTATCGTAACTGAGCGCAATTCAACACCACACTGAACAATTTTGCTCGTTTTGAACGAATTATGCTCATTTTCGCACGATTCAGCCTCTAATTCGCACATATCCGCTGTAATTCGACTCTGTACTATCTAGTTATGTTAAGTTATCCTATCTGAGCACAATTCGACACCACAATGAACAATTTTGCTCGTTTTGCACGAATTATGCTCATTTTCGCACGATTCAGCCTCTAATTCGCACATATCCGCTGTAATTCGACTCTGTACTATCTAGTCATGTTAAGTTATCGTAACTGAGCACAATTCAACACCACAATGAACAATTTTGCTCGTTTTGAACGAATTATGCTCATTTTCGCACGATTCAGCCTCTAATTCGCACATATCCGCTGCAATTCGATTCTGTACTATCTAGTTAGGTTAAGTTATCCTATCTGAGCACAATTCAACACCACAATGAACGATTTTGCTCGTTTTGCACGAATTATGCACATTTTCGCACGATTCAGCCCCTAATTCGCACATATCCGCTGTGATTCGACTCTGTACTATCTAATTATGTTAAGTTATCCTATCTGAGCACAATTCAACACCACAATGAACAATTTTGCTCGTTTTGCACGAATTATGCTCATTTTCGCACGATTCAGCCTCTAATTCGCACATATCCGCTGTAATTCGACTCTGTACTATCTAGTCATGTTAAGTTATCGTAACTGAGCACAATTCAACACCACAATGAACAATTTTGCTCGTTTTGCACGAATTTTGCTCGTTTTGAACGAATTTTGCTCATTTTCGCACGATTCAGCCTCTAATTCGCACATATCCGCTGTGATTCGACTCTGTCCCATCTAGTTATGTTAAGTTATCGTAACTGAGCACAATTCGACACCACAATGAACAATTTTGCTCGTAATGAACGAATAATGCTCATTTTCGCACGATTTAGCCTCTAATTCGCACATATCTTCTGTAATTCGACTCTGTACTATCTAGTTATGTTAAGTTATCCTATCTGAGCACAATTCAACACCACAACGAACAATTTTGCTCGTTTTGCACGAATTATGCTCATTTTCGCACGATTCAGCCTCTAGTTCGCACATACCCGCTGCAATTCGACTCTGTACTATCTAGTTATGTTAAGTTATCCTATCGGAGCACAATTCAACACCACAATGAACAATTTTGCTCGTTTTGCACGAATTTTGCTCGTTTTGAACGAATTTTGCTCATTTTCGAACGATTCAGCCTCTAATTCGCACATATCCGCTGTAATTCAACTCTGTACTATCTAGTTATGTTAAATTATCCTATCTGAGCACAATTCGACACCACAATGAACAATTTTGCTCGTTTTGAACGAATTATGCTCATTTTCGCACGATTCAGCTTCTAATTCGCACATATCCGCTGTAATTCGACTCTGTACTATCTAGTCATGTTAAGTTATCGTAACTGAGCACAATTCAACACCACAACGAACAATTTTGCTCGTTTTGCACGAATTTTGCTCGTTTTGAATGAATTTTGCTCATTTTCGCACGATTCAGCCTCTAATTCGCACATATCCGCTGTGATTCGACTCTGTCCCATCTAGTTATGTTAAGTTATCGTAACTGAGCACAATTCGACACCACAATGAACAATTTTGCTCGTAATGAACGAATAATGCTCATTTTCGCACGATTTAGCCTCTAATTCGCACATATCTTCTGTAATTCGACTCTGTACTATCTAGTTATGTTAAGTTATCCTATCTGAGCACAATTCAACACCACAACGAACAATTTTGCTCGTTTTGCACGAATTATGCTCATTTTCGCACGATTCAGCCTCTAGTTCGCACATACCCGCTGCAATTGGACTCTGTACTATCTAGTTATGTTAAGTTATCCTATCGGAGCACAATTCAACACCACAATGAACAATTCTGCTCGTTTTGCACGAATTTTGCTCGATTTGAACGAATTTTGCTCATTTTCGAACGATTCAGCCTCTAATTCGCACATATCCGCTGTAATTCGACTCTGTACTATCTAGTTATGTTAAATTATCCTATCTGAGCACAATTCGACACCACAATGAACAATTTTGCTCGTTTTGAACGAATTATGCTCATTTTCGCACGATTCAGCCTCTAATTCGCACATATCCGCTGTAATTCGACTCTGTACTATCTAGTCATGTTAAGTTATCGTAACTGAGCACAATTCAACACCACAATGAACAATTTTGATCGTTTTGAACGAATTATGCTCATTTTCGCACGATTCAGCCTCTAATTCGCACATATCCGCTGTAATTCGACTCTGTACTATCTAGTTATGTTAAGTTATCCTATCTGAGCACAATTCAACACCACAACGAACAATTTTGCTCGTTTTGCACGAATTATGCTCATTTTCGCACGATTCAGCCTCTAATTCGCACATATCCGCTGCAATTCGATTCTGTACTATCTAGTTAGGTTAAGTTATCCTATCTGAGCACAATTCAACACCACAATGAACAATTTTGCTCGTTTTTCACGAATTTTGCTCGTTTTGAACGAATTTTGCTCATTTTCGCACGATTCAGCCTCTAATTCGCACATATCCGCTGTGATTCGACTCTGTACTATCTAGATATGTTAAGTTATCCTATCTGAGCACAATTCAACACCACAATGAACAATTTTGCTCGTTTTGAACGAATTATGCTCATTTTCGCACGATTCAGCCTCTAATTCGCACATATCCGCTGTAATTCGACTCTGTACTATCTAGTCATGTTAAGTTATCGTAACTGAGCACAATTCAACACCACAATGAACAATTTTGCTCGTTTTGAACGAATTATGCTCATTTTCGCACGATTCAGCCTCTAATTCGCACATATCCGCTGTAATTCGACTCTGTTCTATCTAGTTATGTTAAGTTATCCTATCTGAGCACAATTCAACACCACAACGAACAATTTTGCTCGTTTTGCACGAATTATGCTCATTTTCGCACGATTCAGCCTCTAATTCGCACATATCCGCTGCAATTCGATTCTGTACTATCTAGTTAGGTTACGTTATCCTATCTGAGCACAATTCAACACCACAATGAACAATTTTGCTCGTTTTGCACGAATTTTGCTCGTTTTGAACGAATTTTGCTCATTTTCGCACGATTCAGCCTCTAATTCGCACATATCCGCTGTGATTCGACTCTGTCCCATCTAGTTATGTTAAGTTACAGTAACTGAGCACAATTCAACCCCACATTGAACAATTTTGCTCGTTTTGAACGAATTATGCTCATTTTCGCACGAATCAGCCTCTAATTCGCACATATCCGCTGTAATTCGACTCTGTACTATCTAGTCATGTTAAGTTATCCTATCTGAGCACAATTCGACACCACAATGAACAATTTTGCTCGTTTTGAACGAATTATGCTCATTTTCGCACGATTCAGCCTCTAATTCGCACATATCCGCTGTAATTCGACTCTGTACTATCTAGTCATGTTAAGTTATCGTAACTGAGCACAATTCAACACCACAATGAACAATTTTGCTCGTTTTGCACGAATTTTGCTCGTTTTGAACGAATTTTGCTCATTTTCGCACGATTCAGCCTCTAATTCGCACATATCCGCTGTAATTCGACTCTGTACTATCTAGTCATGTTAAGCTATCCTATCTGAGCACAATTCGACACCACAATGAACAATTTTGCTCGTTTTGAACGAATTATGCTCATTTTCGCACGATTCAGCCTCTAATTCGCACATATCCGCTGTAATTCGACTCTGTACTATCTAGTCATGTTAAGTTATCGTAACTGAGCACAATTCAACACCACAATGAACAATTTTGATCGTTTTGAACGAATTATGCTCATTTTCGAACGATTCAGCCTCTAACTCGCACATATCCGCTGTAATTCGACTCTGTACTATCTAGTTATGTTAAGTTATCCTCTCTGAGCACAATTCGACACCACAATGAACAATTTTGCTCGTTTTGCACGAATAATGCTCATTTTCGCACGATTCAGCCTCTAATTCGCACATATCCGCTGTAATTCGACTCTGTACTATCTAGTCATGTTAAGTTATCGTAACTGAGCGCAATTCAACACCACACTGAACAATTTTGCTCGTTTTGAACGAATTATGCTCATTTTCGCACGATTCAGCCTCTAATTCGCACATATCCGCTGTAATTCGACTCTGTACTATCTAGTTATGTTAAGTTATACTATCTGAGCACAATTCAACACCACAATGAACAATTTTGCTCGTTTTGCACGAATTATGCTCATTTTCGCACGATTCAGCCTCTAATTCGCACATATCCGCTGTGATTCGACTCTGTCCCATCTAGTTATGTTAAGTTATCCTATCTGAGCACAATTCGACACCACAATGAACAATTTTGCTCGTTTTGAACGAATTATGCTCATTTTCGCTCGACTCAGCCTCTAATTCGCACATATCCGCTGTAATTCGACTCTGTACTATCTAGTTATGTTAAGTTATCCTATCTGAGCACAATTCAACACCACAATGAACAATTTTGCTCGTTTTGCACGAATTATGCTCATTTTCGCACGATTCAGCCTCTAATTCGCACATATCCGCTGTAATTCGACTCTGTACTATCTAGTCATGTTAAGTTATCGTAACTGAGCACAATTCAACACCACAATGAACAATTTTGCTCGTTTTGAACGAATTATGCTCATTTTCGCACGATTCAGCCTCTAATTCGCACATATCCGCTGTAATTCGACTCTGTTCTATCTAGTTATGTTAAGTTATCCTATCTGAGCACAATTCAACACCACAACGAACAATTTTGCTCGTTTTGCACGAATTATGCTCATTTTCGCACGATTCAGCCTCTAATTCGCACATATCCGCTGTAATTCGACTCTGTCCCATCTAGTTATGTTAAGTTATCCTATCTGAGCACAATTCAACACCACAACGAACAATTTTGCTCGTTTTGCACGAATTATGCTCATTTTCGCACGATTCAGCCTCTAGTTCGCACATACCCGCTGCAATTGGACTCTGTACTATCTAGTTATGTTAAGTTATCCTATCGGAGCACAATTCAACACCACAATGAACAATTCTGCTCGTTTTGCACGAATTTTGCTCGTTTTGAACGAATTTTGCTCATTTTCGAACGATTCAGCCTCTAATTCGCACATATCCGCTGTAATTCGACTCTGTACTATCTAGTTATGTTAAATTATCCTATCTGAGCACAATTCGACACCACAATGAACAATTTTGCTCGTTTTGAACGAATTATGCTCATTTTCGCACTATTCAGCCTCTAATTCGCACATATCCGCTGTAATTCGACTCTGTACTATCTAGTCATGTTAAGTTATCGTAACTGAGCACAATTCAACACCACAATGAACAATTTTGATCGTTTTGAACGAATTATGCTCATTTTCGCACGATTCAGCCTCTAATTCGCACATATCCGCTGTAATTCGACTCTGTACTATCTAGTTATGTTAAGTTATCCTATCTGAGCACAATTCAACACCACAACGAACAATTTTGCTCGTTTTGCACGAATTATGCTCATTTTCGCACGATTCAGCCTCTAATTCGCACATATCCGCTGCAATTCGATTCTGTACTATCTAGTTAGGTTAAGTTATCCTATCTGAGCACAATTCAACACCACAATGAACAATTTTGCTCGTTTTGCACGAATTTTGCTCGTTTTGAACGAATTTTGCTCATTTTCGCACGATTCAGCCTCTAATTCGCACATATCCGCTGTGATTCGACTCTGTACTATCTAGTTATGTTAAGTTATCCTATCTGAGCACAATTCAACACCACAATGAACAATTTTGCTCGTTTTGAACGAATTATGCTCATTTTCGCACGATTCAGCCTCTAATTCGCACATATCCGCTGTAATTCGACTCTGTACTATCTAGTCATGTTAAGTTATCGTAACTGAGCACAATTCAACACCACAATGAACAATTTTGCTCGTTTTGAACGAATTATGCTCATTTTCGCACGATTCAGCCTCTAATTCGCACATATCCGCTGTAATTCGACTCTGTTCTATCTAGTTATGTTAAGTTATCCTATCTGAGCACAATTCAACACCACAACGAACAATTTTGCTCGTTTTGCACGAATTATGCTCATTTTCGCACGATTCAGCCTCTAATTCGCACATATCCGCTGCAATTCGATTCTGTACTATCTAGTTAGGTTACGTTATCCTATCTGAGCACAATTCAACACCACAATGAACAATTTTGCTCGTTTTGCACGAATTTTGCTCGTTTTGAACGAATTTTGCTCATTTTCGCACGATTCAGCCTCTAATTCGCACATATCCGCTGTGATTCGACTCTGTCCCATCTAGTTATGTTAAGTTATAGTAACTGAGCACAATTCGACACCACAATGAACAATTTTGCTCGTAATGAACGAATAATGCTCATTTTCGCACGATTTAGCCTCTAATTCGCACATATCTTCTGTAATTAGACTCTGTACTATCTAGTTATGTTAGGTTCTGGTAACTGAGCACAATTCAACCCCACATTGAACAATTTTGCTCGTTTTGAACGAATTATGCTCATTTTCGCACGAATCAGCCTCTAATTCGCACATATCCGCTGTCATTCGACTCTGTACTATCTAGTCATGTTAAGTTATCGTAACTGAGCACAATTCAACACCACAACGAACAATTTTGCTCGTTTGCACGAATTATGCTCATTTTCGCACGATTCAGCCTCTAGTTCGCACATATCCGCTGCAATTCGACTCTGTACTATCTAGTTATGTTAAGTTATCCTATCTGAGCACAATTCAACACCACAATGAACAATTTTGCTCGTTTTGCACGAATTTTGCTCGTTTTGAACGAATTTTGCTCATTTTCGAACGATTCAGCCTCTAATTCGCACATATCCGCTGCAATTCGACTCTGTACTATCTAGTTATGTTAAGTTATCGTAACTGAGCACAATTCAACACCACAATGAACAAGTTTGCTCGTTTTGCACGAATTTTGCTCATTTTCGAACGATTCAGCCTCTAATTCGCACATATCCGCTGTAATTCGACTCTGTGCTATCTAGTTATGTTAAGTTATCGTAACTGAGCACAATTCGACACCACAATGAACAATTTTGCTCGTAATGAACGAATAATGCACATTTTCGCACGATTCAGCCTCTAATTCGAACATATCCGCTGTAATTCGACTCTGTACTATCTAGTTATGTTAAGTGATCCTATCTGAGCACAATTCAACACCACAATGAACAATTTTGCTCGTTTTGCACGAATTTTGCTCGTTTTGAACGAATTTTGCTCATTTTCGAACGATTCAGCCTCTAATTCGCACATATCCGCTGTAATTCGACTCTGTACTATCTAGTCATGTTAAGTTATCCTATCTGAGCACAACTCGACACCACAATGAACAATTTTGCTCGTTTTGAACGAATTATGCTCATTTTCGCACGATTCAGCCTCTAATTCGCACATATCCGCTGTAATTCGACTCTGTACTATCTAGTCATGTTAAGTTATCGTAACTGAGCACAATTCAACACCACAATGAACAATTTTGATCGTTTTGAACGAATTATGCTCATTTTCGCACGATTCAGCCTCTAATTCGCACATATCCGCTGTAATTCGACTCTGTACTATCTAGTTATGTTAAGTTATCCTATCTGAGCACAATTCAACACCACAACGAACAATTTTGCTCGTTTTGCACGAATTATGCTCATTTTCGCACGATTCAGCCTCTAATTCGCACATATCCGCTGCAATTCGATTCTGTACTATCTAGTTAGGTTAAGTTATCCTATCTGAGCACAATTCAACACCACAATGAACAATTTTGCTCGTTTTTCACGAATTTTGCTCGTTTTGAACGAATTTTGCTCATTTTCGCACGATTCAGCCTCTAATTCGCACATATCCGCTGTGATTCGACTCTGTACTATCTAGTTATGTAAGTTATCCTATCTGAGCACAATTCAACACCACAATGAACAATTTTGCTCGTTTGAACGAATTATGCTCATTTTCGCACGATTCAGCCTCTAATTCGCACATATCCGCTGTAATTCGACTCTGTACTATCTAGTCATGTTAAGTTATCCTATCTGAGCACAATTCAACACCACAACGAACAATTTTGCTCGTTTTGCACGAATTATGCTCATTTTCGCACGATTCAGCCTCTAATTCGCACATATCCGCTGCAATTCGATTCTGTACTATCTAGTTAGGTTACGTTATCCTATCTGAGCACAATTCAACACCACAATGAACAATTTTGCTCGTTTTGCACGAATTTTGCTCGTTTTGAACGAATTTTGCTCATTTTCGCACGATTCAGCCTCTAATTCGCACATATCCGCTGTGATTCGACTCTGTCCCATTTAGTTATGTTAAGTTATAGTAACTGAGCACAATTCGACACCACAATGAACAATTTTGCTCGTAATGAACGAATAATGCTCATTTTCGCACGATTTAGCCTCTAATTCGCACATATCTTCTGTAATTAGACTCTGTACTATCTAGTTATGTTAGGTTCTGGTAACTGAGCACAATTCAACCCCACATTGAACAATTTTGCTCGTTTTGAACGAATTATGCTCATTTTCGCACGAATCAGCCTCTAATTCGCACATATCCGCTGTAATTCGACTCTGTACTATCTAGTCATGTTAAGTTATCGTAACTGAGCACAATTCAACACCACAACGACAATTTTGCTCGTTTTGCACGAATTATGCTCATTTTCGCACGATTCAGCCTCTAGTTCGCACATATCCGCTGCAATTCGACTCTGTACTATCTAGTTATGTTAAGTTATCCTATCTGAGCACAATTCAACACCACAATGAACAATTTTGCTCGTTTTGCACGAATTTGCTCGTTTTGAACGAATTTTGCTCATTTTCGAACGATTCAGCCTCTAATTCGCACATATCCGCTGCAATTCGACTCTGTACTATCTAGTTATGTTAAGTTATCGTAACTGAGCACAATTCAACACCACAATGAACAAGTTTGCTCGTTTGCACGAATTTTGCTCATTTTCGAACGATTCAGCCTCTAATTCGCACATATCCGCTGTAATTCGACTCTGTGCTATCTAGTTATGTTAAGTTATCGTAACTGAGCACAATTCGACACCACAATGAACAATTTTGCTCGTAATGAACGAATAATGCACATTTTCGCACGATTCAGCCTCTAATTCGAACATATCCGCTGTAATTCGACTCTGTACTATCTAGTTATGTTAAGTGATAATATCTGAGCACAATTCAACACCACAATGAACAATTTTGCTCGTTTTGCACGAATTTTGCTCGTTTGGAACGAATTTTGCTCATTTTCGAACGATTCAGCCTCTAATTCGCACATATCCGCTGTAATTCGACTCTGTACTATCTAGTCATGTTAAGTTATCCTATCTGAGCACAATTCGACACCACAATGAACAATTTGCTCGTTTTGAACGAATTATGCTCATTTTCGCACGATTCAGCCTCTAATTCGCACATATCCGCTGTAATTCGACTCTGTACTATCTAGTTATGTTATGTTATCGTAACTGAGCACAATTCAACACCACAACGAACAATTTTGCTCGTTTTGCACGAATTATGCTCATTTTCGCACGATTCAGCCTCTAATTCGCACATATCCGCTGCAATTCGACTCTGTACTATCTAGCTATGATAAGTTATCCTATCTGAGCGCAATTCAACACCACAATGAACAATTTTGCTCGTTTTGCACGAATTTTGCTCGCTTTGAACGAATTTTGCTCATTTTCGAACGATTCAGCCTCTAATTCGCACATATCCGCTGTAATTCGACTCTGTACTATCTAGTTATGTTAAGTTATACTATCTGAGCACAATTCAACACCACAATGAACAATTTTGCTCGTTTTGAACGAATTATGCTCATTTTCGCTCGATTCAGCCTCTAATTCGCACATATCCGCTGCAATTCGATTCTGTACTATCTAGTTAGGTTAAGTTATCCTATCTGAGCACAATTCAACACCACAATGAACAATTTTGCTCGTAATGAACGAATAATGCTCATTTTCGCACGATTTAGCCTCTAATTTGCACATATCTTCTGTAATTAGACTCTGTACTATCTAGTTATGTTAGGTTCTGGTAACTGAGCACAATTCAACCCCACATTGAACAATTTTGATCGTTTTGAACGAATTATGCTCATTTTCGCACGATTCAGCCTCTAATTCGCACATATCCGCTGTAATTCGACTCTGTACTATCTAGTCATGTTAAGTTATCGTAACTGAGCACAATTCAACACCACAACGAACAATTTTGCTCGTTTTGCACGAATTTTGCTCGTTTTGAACGAATTTTGCTCATTTTCGCACGATTCAGCCTCTAATTCGCACATATCCGCTGTGATTCGACTCTGTCCCATCTAGTTATGTTAAGTTATCGTAACTGAGCACAATTCGACACCACAATGAACAATTTTGCTCGTAATGAACGAATAATGCTCATTTTCGCACGATTTAGCCTCTAATTCGCACATATCTTCTGTAATTCGATTCTGTACTATCTAGTTAGGTTAAGTTATCCTATCTGAGCACAATTCAACACCACAATGAACAATTTTGCTCGTTTTGCACGAATTTTGCTCGTTTTGAACGAATTTTGCTCATTTTCGCACGATTCAGCCTCTAATTCGCACATATCCGCTGTGATTCGACTCTGTACTATCTAGTTATGTTAAGTTATCCTATCTGAGCACAATTCAACACCACAATGACCAATTTTGCTCGTTTTGAACGAATTATGCCCATTTTCGCACGATTCAGCCTCTAATTCGCACATATCCGCTGTAATTCGACTCTGTACTATCTAGTCATGTTAAGTTATCGTAACTGAGCACAATTCAACACCACAATGAACAATTTTGCTCGTTTTGAACGAATTATGCTCATTTTCGCACGATTCAGCCTCTAATTCGCACATATCCGCTGTAATTCGACTCTGTACTATCTAGTTATGTTAAGTTATCCTATCGGAGCACAATTCAACACCACAATGAACAATTTTGCTCGTTTTGCACGAATTTTGCTCGTTTTGAACGAATTTTGCTCATTTTCGAACGATTCAGCCTCTAATTCGCACATATCCGCTGTAATTCGACTCTGTACTATCTAGTCATGTTAAGTTATCGTAACTGAGCACAATTCAACACCACAATGAACAATTTTGCTCGTTTTGAACGAATTATGCTCATTTTCGCACGATTCAGCCTCTAATTCGCACATATCCGCTGTAATTCGACTCTGTACTATCTAGTCATGTTAAGTTAACGTAACTGAGCACAATTCAACACCACAATGAACAATTTTGCTCGTTTTGAACGAATTATGCTCATTTTCGCACGATTCAGCCTCTAATTCGCACATATCCGCTGTAATCGACTCTGTACTATCTAGTTATGTTAAGTTATCCTATCTGAGCACAATTCAACACCACAACGAACAATTTTGCTCGTTTTGCACGAATTATGCTCATTTTCGCACGATTCAGCCTCTAATTCGCACATATCCGCTGCAATTCGAATCTGTACTATCTAGTTAGGTTAAGTTATCCTATCTGAGCACAATTCAACACCACAATGAACAATTTTGCTCGTTTTGCACGAATTTTGCTCGTTTGAACGAATTTTGCTCATTTTCGCACGATTCAGCCTCTAATTCGCACATATCCGCTGTGATTCGACTCTGTCCCATCTAGTTATGTTAAGTTATCGTAACTGAGCACAATTCGACACCACAATGAACAATTTTGCTCGTAATGAACGAATAATGCTCATTTTCGCACGATTTAGCCTCTAATTCGCACATATCTTCTGTAATTCGACTCTGTACTATCTAGTTATGTTAAGTTAGCCTATCTGAGCACAATTCAACACCACAACGAACAATTTTGCTCGTTTTGCACGAATTATGCTCATTTTCGCACGATTCAGCCTCTAGTTCGCACATACCCGCTGCAATTCGACTCTGTACTATCTAGTTATGTTAAGTTATCCTATCGGAGCACAATTCAACACCACAATGAACAATTTTGCTCGTTTTGCACGAATTTTGCTCATTTTCGAACGATTCAGCCTCTAATTCGCACATATCCGCTGTAATTCGACTCTGTACTATCTAGTTATGTTAAATTATCCTATCTGAGCACAATTCGACACCACAATGAACAATTTTGCTCGTTTTGAACGAATTATGCTCATTTTCGCACGATTCAGCCTCTAATTCGCACATATCCGCTGTAATTCGACTCTGTACTATCTAGTCATGTTAAGTTATCGTAACTGAGCACAATTCAACACCACAATGAACAATTTTGCTCGTTTTGAAC
>NW_027474616.1:0-34371 GCF_050947335.1 Megachile rotundata | reverse complement strand
GTTGATTGCCTCCTTTTTTTTTGGGTTATGCCTCGTTACGATGATCCTCCCGAATTGCCAGCCCCACTCCTCCGCCCAAGCGGACCACCTCGCCGCTGGGGCAAGTATGAGTGAGCGTGTGTGTGTGTTTTTCTTTTCTTTTTCGTGTGTTTTTTTTATTTTCTATCTATTTCGGAAGCCACGCTTTTCTTTCCCCCCCCCCCCCTTTGCTGCCTCCAACCACCACCGGAGCCACCGTTGTCCCTGGTCGCGGAGGAACCTCTCCCTGAGTGACGGAGGCGCGGGATGGGCCCACCAAAGAAGACCCCGGCTGTCCGGTCGCGGTGCCACCCCGTCACCCTCCGCGGGGGCGACCGGCAGCCCACCACCGGGAAACGCCAGGCCTGGGGACGAGCCACCCCCGACTGCCACCTCGAGAGGGCCCCAGGACCTGGCCACCAGACGTCGCAGTGGAATGGCCCATCCTCGACGCCGAAATCCTCGGGGTGGGGGAATACCGCGAACCAGGGAAGAAGAGGATGGAAGAGAGAAGCCAGCGAGCTGCCGTGACGGGAAGGCGGTTTTTTTTTTCCCCCGCAAAAATCCCCGCTTAAGCCGCAGTTCCAAATCTCTTCTTTGCCGTCTCGTTTTTAGTTTCTGTTAATTTGTAGTGCGTTCCGTTTTTTCTACCTTGTGTTTTTTTTTTTCCCTACTGTGTATTGTGTGCCTGCGTGGAGTGTGTGTCGCCGCCGCCCCTGTGTGGAATTTTTGGGAGTACACCAGCGCAAAAAGGTAGGAGTCATCTCCGTACCCTGTTTATTGTTAGTCATTTGCGCGTGGGCGAGGGCGATAGGACCCCTGGCCCCAGTGACGAGGACCCTAGAGGCCGCGGACAGTCTACACGACACTGTCCCCTCTAATTTAGTTCTTCTTCGTTTCGCTGTATTTTGGTATTTAGGACCAACGTCCCCTTATTGTCCACGACCCCTAAGAGGGCGTGTTCCTTCGCGGGCGAATACCACAGCGTTCTTTTTGTATTTCCGATCTTTGTACTCGCGCGTACCGTGAGCCCCCGCGCCGCGAAAGCCTCCCTCGCAACTGGCGAGTCGACCCCTTTCCCTCGACCGTTGCTTGTAACGCGTGGGGCCCACGCGAATTCATTTTTTCTGTTTTGCTTGAGTGGCCTACTTGGAGGCCCGAATAAAAGCATTTTCTATTGGATACGAACTCGCGGGTCCTTTACTAATTTTTTTTTCTGACCCCCTCTGATTCCCGCTCCCGACAGAGCAGCCGGAAGGGCGATTACTCCGGACGAGTGCATTAGCACTGGCGCCCCATTAAAGAAATCGTCCGTGGGTGTGAGCATCGGTGCGTGGAGGGCCGTTTTCCCTAACTGCCCCCACTCCAGGGAACCCCCTTCGGGCTTTCCCCCACCGATCCGTCACAGCTTACATGATCGATAGAACGAGAATTACTATACTCACTACTCTTAGTATTATCAATCTAACTCATATTATTAGCCATATTATGCTTAAATGATCGATAGAACGACAAATACTATACTTATTACTCTTATTATTATCAATCTAACTCATATTATTAACCATATTATGCAGATATGATCGATAGAACTACAATCACTATACTCATTACTCTTATTTTTATCAATCTAACTCATATTATTAGCCATATTATGCTTAAATGATCGATAGAACTACAATTACTATACTCATTACTCTTATTATTATCAATCCTACTCATATTATTACCCATATTATGCTGATATGATCGATAGAACGACATTCACTATACTTATTACACTCACTATTATCAATCTAACTCATATTATTAACCATATTATGCATATATGATCGATAGAACGACAATTACTATACTTATTACTCTTATTATTATCAATCTAACTCATATTATTAACCATATTGTGCTTATATGAGCGATAGAACGACAATTACTATATTTATTACATTCACTATTATCAATCTAACTCATATTATTAACCATATTATGCAGATATGATCGATAGAACGACAATTACTATACTCATTACTCTTATTATTATCAATCTAACTCATGCTATTAGCCATATTATGGTTATATGATCGATATAACGACAATTACTATACTTATTACTCTTATTATTATCAATCTAACTCATATTATTAACCATATTATGCAGATATGATTGATAGAACGACAATTACTATACTTATTACTCTTATTATTATCATTCTAACTCATATTATTAACCATATTATGCTGATATGATCGATAGAACGACAATTACTATACTTATTACACTTATTTTTATCAACCCAACTCATATTATTCGCCATATTATGCTAAAATGATCGATAGAACGACAACTACTATACTTATTACTCTTATTATTATGAATCTGACTCATATTATTAGCGATATTATGCTTATATGATCGATAGAACTACAATTACTATACTCATTGCTCTTATTATTATCAATCCAACTCATATTATTACCCATATTATGCTGATATGATCGATAGAACGACATTCACTATACTTATTACACTCACTATTATCAATCTAACTCATATTATTAGCCATATTATGCTAATATGATCGATAGAACGACAATTACTATACTTATTACACTTATTATTATCAATCTAACTCATATTATTAGCCATATTATGCTTATATGATCGATAGAACGACAATAACTATACTTATTACCCTTATTATTATCAATCTAACTCATATTATTAGCCATATTGTGCTTATATGAGCGATAGAACGACAATTACTATACTTATTACTGTTATTATTATCAATCTAACTCATATTATTAGCCATATTATGCTTAAATGATCGATAGAACTACAATTACTATACTCATTACTCTTATTATTATCAATCTAACTCATATTATTAGCCATATTATGCTTATATGATCGATAGAACGATAATTACTATACTCACTGCTCTTAGTATTATCAATCTAACTCATATTATTAGCCATATTATGCTTATATGATCGATAGAACTACAATTACTATACTCATTGCTCTTATTATTATCAATCCAACTCATATTATTACCCATATTATGCTGATATGATCGATAGAACGACATTCACTATACTTATTACACTCACTATTATCAATCTAACTCATATTATTAGCCATATTATGCTAATATGATCGATAGAACGACAATTACTATACTTATTACACTTATTATTATCAATCTAACTCATATTATTAGCCATATTATGCTTATATGATCGATAGAACGACAATAACTATACTTATTACCCTTATTATTATCAATCTAACTCATATTATTAGCCATATTGTGCTTATATGAGCGATAGAACGACAATTACTATACTTATTACTGTTATTATTATCAATCTAACTCATATTATTAGCCATATTATGCTTAAATGATCGATAGAACTACAATTACTATACTCATTACTCTTATTATTATCAATCTAACTCATATTATTAGCCATATTATGCTTATATGATCGATAGAACGATAATTACTATACTCACTGCTCTTAGTATTATCAATCTAACTCATATTATTAGCCATATTATGCTTATATTATCGATAGAACGACAATTACTATACTTATTACTGTTATTATTGTCAATCTGACTCATATTATTAGCCATATTATGCTTAAATGATCGATAGAACGACAATTACTATACTTATTACTCTTATTATTATCAATCTAACTCATATTATTAGCCATATTATGCTTAAATGATCGATAGAACTACAATTACTATACTCATTACTCTTATTATTATCAATCTAACTCATATTATTAGCCATATTATGCTTATATGATCGATAGAACGAGAATTACTATACTCACTGCTCTTAGTATTATCAATCTAACTCATATTATTAGCCATATTATGCTTATATTATCGATAGAACGACAATTACTATACTTATTACTGTTTTTATTATCAATCTGACTCATATTATTAGCCATATTATGCTTAAATGATCGATAGAACGACAATTACTATACTTATTACTCTTATTATTATCAATCTAACTCATATTATTAGCCATATTGTGCTTATATGAGCGATAGAACGACAATTACTATATTTATTACACTCACTATTATCAATCTAACTCATATTATTAACCATATTATGCAGATATGATCGATAGAACGACAATTACTATACTTATGACTCTTATTATTATCAATCTAACTTATATTATTAGCCATATTGTGCTTATATGATCGATAGAACGACAATTACTATACTTATTACTCTTATTATTGTAAATCTAACTGATATTATTAGCCATATTATGCTTATATGATCGATAGAACGACAATTACTATACTCGCTCCTCTTAGTATTATCAATCTAACTCATATTATTAGCCATATTATGCTTATATGATCGAGAGAACGACAATTACTATACTTATTACCCTTATTATTATCAATCTAACTCATATTATTAGCCATATTATGCTTATATGATCGATAGAATGAGAATTACTATACTCACTACTCTTAGTATTATCACTCTAACTCATATTATTAGCCATATTATGCTTATATGATCGATAGAACGACAGTTACTATACTTATTACTCTCATTATTATCAATCTAACTCATATTATTAGCCATATTGTGCTTATATGAGCGATAGAACGACAATTACTATACTTATTACTGTTATTATTATCAATCTAACTCATATTATTAGCCATATTATGCTTAAATGATCGATAGAACTACAATTACTATACTCATTACTCTTATTATTATCAATCTAACTCATATTATTAGCCATATTATGCTTATATGATCGACAGAACGATAATTACTATACTCACTGCTCTTAGTATTATCAATCTAACTCATATTATTAGCCATATTATGCTTATATTATCGATAGAACGACAATTACTATACTTATTACTGTTATTATTGTCAATCTGACTCATATTATTAGCCATATTATGCTTAAATGATCGATAGAACGACAATTACTATACTTATTACTCTTATTATTATCAATCTAACTCATATTATTAGCCATATTATGCTTAAATGATCGATAGAACTACAATTACTATACTCATTACTCTTATTATTATCAATCTAACTCATATTATTAGCCATATTATGCTTATATGATCGATAGAACGAGAATTACTATACTCACTGCTCTTAGTATTATCAATCTAACTCATATTATTAGCCATATTATGCTTATATTATCGATAGAACGACAATTACTATACTTATTACTGTTTTTATTATCAATCTGACTCATATTATTAGCCATATTATGCTTAAATGATCGATAGAACGACAATTACTATACTTATTACTCTTATTATTATCAATCTAACTCATATTATTAGCCATATTGTGCTTATATGAGCGATAGAACGACAATTACTATATTTATTACACTCACTATTATCAATCTAACTCATATTATTAACCATATTATGCAGATATGATCGATAGAACGACAATTACTATACTTATGACTCTTATTATTATCAATCTAACTTATATTATTAGCCATATTGTGCTTATATGATCGATAGAACGACAATTACTATACTTATTACTCTTATTATTGTAAATCTAACTGATATTATTAGCCATATTATGCTTATATGATCGATAGAACGACAATTACTATACTCGCTCCTCTTAGTATTTTCAATCTAACTCATATTATTAGCCATATTATGCTTATATGATCGAGAGAACGACAATTACTATACTTATTACCCTTATTATTATCAATCTAACTCATATTATTAGCCATATTATGCTTATATGATCGATAGAATGAGAATTACTATACTCACTACTCTTAGTATTATCACTCTAACTCATATTATTAGCCATATTATGCTTATATGATCGATAGAACGACAGTTACTATACTTATTACTCTCATTATTATCAATCTAACTCATATTATTAGCCATATTATGCTTAAATGATCGATAGAACGACAATTACTATACTTATTACTCTTATTATTATCAATCTAACTCATATTATTAGCCATATTATGCTTATATGATCGATAGAACGCCAATTACTATACTTATTACTCTTATTATTATCAATCTAACTCATATTATTAGCCATATTGTGCTTATATTAGCGATAGAACGACAATTACTATATTTATTGCACTCACTATTATCAATCTAACTCACATTATAAGCCATATTATGCTTATATGATCGATAGTACGACAATTACTATACTCATTACTCTTATTGTTATCAATCTAACTCATATTATTAACCATATTATGCAGGTATGATCGATAGAACGACAATTACTATACTTATTACACTTATTATTATCAATCTGACTCATATTATTAGCCATGTTATGCTTATCTGATCGATAGTACGACAATTACTATACTCATTTCTCTTATTATTATCAATCTAATTCATATTATTAACCATATTATGCAATTATGATCGATAGAACGACAATTACTATACTTAATACACTTATTATTATCAATCTAACTCAATTATTAGCCATATTATGCTTATATGATCGATAGAACGACAATTACTATAATTATTACTCTTATTATTATCAATCTAACTCATATTATTAGCCATATTGTGCTTATATGAGCGATAGAACGACAATTACTATATTTATTACACTCACTATTATCAATCTAACTCATATTATTAACCATATTATGCAGATATGATCGATAGAACGACAATTACTATACTCATTACTCTTATTATTATCAATCTAACTCATGCTCTTAGCCATATTATGGTTATATGATCGATATAACGACAATTACTATACTTATTACTCTTATTATTATCAATCTAACTCATATTATTAACCATATTATGCAGATATGATCGATAGAACTACAATCACTATACTCATTACTCTTATTATTATCAATCTAACTCATATTATTAGCCATATTATGCTTAAATGATCGATAGAACTACAATTACTATACTCATTACTCTTATTATTATCAATCTAACTCGTATTATTAGCCATATTATGCTTATATGATCGATAGAACGACAAATACTATACTTATTACTCTTATTATTATCAATCTAACTCATTTTATTAACCATATTATGCTAATATGATCGACAGAACGACAATTACTATACTTATTACACTCACTATTATCAATCTAACTCATATTATTAACCATATTATGAAGATATGTTCGATAGAACGACAATTACTATACTTATTACTGTTATTATTATCAATCTAACTCATATTATTAGCCATATTATGCTTATATGATCGAGAGAACGACAATTACTATACTTATTACCCTTATTATTATCAATCTAACTCATATTATTAGCCATATTATGCTTATATGATCGATAGAATGAGAATTACTATACTCACTACTCTTAGTATTATCACTCTAACTCATATTATTAGCCATATTATGCTTATATGATCGATAGAACGACAGTTACTATACTTATTACTCTCATTATTATCAATCTAACTCATATTATTAGCCATATTATGCTTATATGATCGATAGTACGACAATTACTATACTCATTACTCTTATTGTTATCAATCTAACTCATATTATTAACCATATTATGCTTGTATGATCGATAGAACTACAATTACTATACTCATTACTCTTATTATTATCAATCCAACTCATATTATTACCCATATTATGCTGATATGATCGATAGAACGACATTCACTATACTTATTACACTCACTATTATCAATCTAACTCATATTATTAACCATATTATGCAGATATGATCGATAGAACGACAATTACTATACTTATTACTCTTATTATTATCATTCTAACTCATATTATTAACCATATTATGCAGATATGATCGATAGAACTACAATTACTATACTCATTACTCTTATTATTATCAATCTAACTCATATTATTAGCCATATTATGCTTATATGATCGATAGAACGACAATTACTATACTCACTCCTCTTAGTATTATCAATCTAACTCATATTATTAGCCATATTATGCTTATATGATCGAGAGAACGACAATTACTATACTTATTACCCTTATTATTATCAATCTAACTCATATTATTAGCCATATTATGCTTATATGATCGATAGAATGAGAATTACTATACTCACTACTCTTAGTATTATCACTCTAACTCATATTATTAGCCATATTATGCTTATATGATCGATAGAACGACAGTTACTATACTTATTACTCTCATTATTATCAATCTAACTCATATTATTAGCCATATTATGCTTACATGATCGATAGAACGAGAATTACTATACTCACTACTCTTAGTATTATCAATCTAACTCATATTATTAGCCATATTATGCTTAAATGATCGATAGAACGACAAATACTATACTTATTACTCTTATTATTATCAATCTAACTCATATTATTAACCATATTATGCAAATATGATCGATAGAACTACAATCACTATACTCATTACTCTTATTTTTATCAATCTAACTCATATTATTAGCCATATTATGCTTAAATGATCGATAGAACTACAATTACTATACTCATTACTCTTATTATTATCAATCCTACTCATATTATTACCCATATTATGCTGATATGATCGATAGAACGACATTCACTATACTTATTACACTCACTATTATCAATCTAACTCATATTATTAACCATATTATGCATATATGATCGATAGAACGACAATTACTATACTTATTACTCTTATTATTATCAATCTAACTCATATTATTAACCATATTGTGCTTATATGAGCGATAGAACGACAATTACTATATTTATTACATTCACTATTATCAATCTAACTCATATTATTAACCATATTATGCAGATATGATCGATAGAACGACAATTACTATACTCATTACTCTTATTATTATCAATCTAACTCATGCTATTAGCCATATTATGGTTATATGATCGATATAACGACAATTACTATACTTATTACTCTTATTATTATCAATCTAACTCATATTATTAACCATATTATGCAGATATGATTGATAGAACGACAATTACTATACTTATTACTCTTATTATTATCATTCTAACTCATATTATTAACCATATTATGCTGATATGATCGATAGAACGACAATTACTATACTTATTACACTTATTTTTATCAACCCAACTCATATTATTCGCCATATTATGCTAAAATGATCGATAGAACGACAACTACTATACTTATTACTCTTATTATTATGAATCTGACTCATATTATTAGCCATATTATGCTTATATGATCGATAGAACTACAATTACTATACTCATTGCTCTTATTATTATCAATCCAACTCATATTATTACCCATATTATGCTGATATGATCGATAGAACGACATTCACTATACTTATTACACTCACTATTATCAATCTAACTCATATTATTAGCCATATTATGCTAATATGATCGATAGAACGACAATTACTATACTTATTACACTTATTATTATCAATCTAACTCATATTATTAGCCATATTATGCTTATATGATCGATAGAACGACAATAACTATACTTATTACCCTTATTATTATCAATCTAACTCATATTATTAGCCATATTGTGCTTATATGAGCGATAGAACGACAATTACTATACTTATTACTGTTATTATTATCAATCTAACTCATATTATTAGCCATATTATGCTTAAATGATCGATAGAACTACAATTACTATACTCATTACTCTTATTATTATCAATCTAACTCATATTATTAGCCATATTATGCTTATATGATCGATAGAACGATAATTACTATACTCACTGCTCTTAGTATTATCAATCTAACTCATATTATTAGCCATATTATGCTTATATGATCGATAGAACTACAATTACTATACTCATTGCTCTTATTATTATCAATCCAACTCATATTATTACCCATATTATGCTGATATGATCGATAGAACGACATTCACTATACTTATTACACTCACTATTATCAATCTAACTCATATTATTAGCCATATTATGCTAATATGATCGATAGAACGACAATTACTATACTTATTACACTTATTATTATCAATCTAACTCATATTATTAGCCATATTATGCTTATATGATCGATAGAACGACAATAACTATACTTATTACCCTTATTATTATCAATCTAACTCATATTATTAGCCATATTGTGCTTATATGAGCGATAGAACGACAATTACTATACTTATTACTGTTATTATTATCAATCTAACTCATATTATTAGCCATATTATGCTTAAATGATCGATAGAACTACAATTACTATACTCATTACTCTTATTATTATCAATCTAACTCATATTATTAGCCATATTATGCTTATATGATCGATAGAACGATAATTACTATACTCACTGCTCTTAGTATTATCAATCTAACTCATATTATTAGCCATATTATGCTTATATTATCGATAGAACGACAATTACTATACTTATTACTGTTATTATTGTCAATCTGACTCATATTATTAGCCATATTATGCTTAAATGATCGATAGAACGACAATTACTATACTTATTACTCTTATTATTATCAATCTAACTCATATTATTAGCCATATTATGCTTAAATGATCGATAGAACTACAATTACTATACTCATTACTCTTATTATTATCAATCTAACTCATATTATTAGCCATATTATGCTTATATGATCGATAGAACGAGAATTATTATACTCACTGCTCTTAGTATTATCAATCTAACTCATATTATTAGCCATATTATGCTTATATTATCGATAGAACGACAATTACTATACTTATTACTGTTTTTATTATCAATCTGACTCATATTATTAGCCATATTATGCTTAAATGATCGATAGAACGACAATTACTATACTTATTACTCTTATTATTATCAATCTAACTCATATTATTAGCCATATTGTGCTTATATGAGCGATAGAACGACAATTACTATATTTATTACACTCACTATTATCAATCTAACTCATATTATTAACCATATTATGCAGATATGATCGATAGAACGACAATTACTATACTTATGACTCTTATTATTATCAATCTAACTTATATTATTAGCCATATTGTGCTTATATGATCGATAGAACGACAATTACTATACTTATTACTCTTATTATTGTAAATCTAACTGATATTATTAGCCATATTATGCTTATATGATCGATAGAACGACAATTACTATACTCGCTCCTCTTAGTATTATCAATCTAACTCATATTATTAGCCATATTATGCTTATATGATCGAGAGAACGACAATTACTATACTTATTACCCTTATTATTATCAATCTAACTCATATTATTAGCCATATTATGCTTATATGATCGATAGAATGAGAATTACTATACTCACTACTCTTAGTATTATCACTCTAACTCATATTATTAGCCATATTATGCTTATATGATCGATAGAACGACAGTTACTATACTTATTACTCTCATTATTATCAATCTAACTCATATTATTAGCCATATTGTGCTTATATGAGCGATAGAACGACAATTACTATACTTATTACTGTTATTATTATCAATCTAACTCATATTATTAGCCATATTATGCTTAAATGATCGATAGAACTACAATTACTATACTCATTACTCTTATTATTATCAATCTAACTCATATTATTAGCCATATTATGCTTATATGATCGACAGAACGATAATTACTATACTCACTGCTCTTAGTATTATCAATCTAACTCATATTATTAGCCATATTATGCTTATATTATCGATAGAACGACAATTACTATACTTATTACTGTTATTATTGTCAATCTGACTCATATTATTAGCCATATTATGCTTAAATGATCGATAGAACGACAATTACTATACTTATTACTCTTATTATTATCAATCTAACTCATATTATTAGCCATATTATGCTTAAATGATCGATAGAACTACAATTACTATACTCATTACTCTTATTATTATCAATCTAACTCATATTATTAGCCATATTATGCTTATATGATCGATAGAACGAGAATTACTATACTCACTGCTCTTAGTATTATCAATCTAACTCATATTATTAGCCATATTATGCTTATATTATCGATAGAACGACAATTACTATACTTATTACTGTTTTTATTATCAATCTGACTCATATTATTAGCCATATTATGCTTAAATGATCGATAGAACGACAATTACTATACTTATTACTCTTATTATTATCAATCTAACTCATATTATTAGCCATATTGTGCTTATATGAGCGATAGAACGACAATTACTATATTTATTACACTCACTATTATCAATCTAACTCATATTATTAACCATATTATGCAGATATGATCGATAGAACGACAATTACTATACTTATGACTCTTATTATTATCAATCTAACTTATATTATTAGCCATATTGTGCTTATATGATCGATAGAACGACAATTACTATACTTATTACTCTTATTATTGTAAATCTAACTGATATTATTAGCCATATTATGCTTATATGATCGATAGAACGACAATTACTATACTCGCTCCTCTTAGTATTTTCAATCTAACTCATATTATTAGCCATATTATGCTTATATGATCGAGAGAACGACAATTACTATACTTATTACCCTTATTATTATCAATCTAACTCATATTATTAGCCATATTATGCTTATATGATCGATAGAATGAGAATTACTATACTCACTACTCTTAGTATTATCACTCTAACTCATATTATTAGCCATATTATGCTTATATGATCGATAGAACGACAGTTACTATACTTATTACTCTCATTATTATCAATCTAACTCATATTATTAGCCATATTATGCTTAAATGATCGATAGAACGACAATTACTATACTTATTACTCTTATTATTATCAATCTAACTCATATTATTAGCCATATTATGCTTATATGATCGATAGAACGCCAATTACTATACTTATTACTCTTATTATTATCAATCTAACTCATATTATTAGCCATATTGTGCTTATATTAGCGATAGAACGACAATTACTATATTTATTGCACTCACTATTATCAATCTAACTCACATTATAAGCCATATTATGCTTATATGATCGATAGTACGACAATTACTATACTCATTACTCTTATTGTTATCAATCTAACTCATATTATTAACCATATTATGCAGGTATGATCGATAGAACGACAATTACCATACTTATTACACTTATTATTATCAATCTGACTCATATTATTAGCCATGTTATGCTTATCTGATCGATAGTACGACAATTACTATACTCATTTCTCTTATTATTATCAATCTAATTCATATTATTAACCATATTATGCAATTATGATCGATAGAACGACAATTACTATACTTAATACACTTATTATTATCAATCTAACTCAATTATTAGCCATATTATGCTTATATGATCGATAGAACGACAATTACTATAATTATTACTCTTATTATTATCAATCTAACTCATATTATTAGCCATATTGTGCTTATATGAGCGATAGAACGACAATTACTATATTTATTACACTCACTATTATCAATCTAACTCATATTATTAACCATATTATGCAGATATGATCGATAGAACGACAATTACTATACTCATTACTCTTATTATTATCAATCTAACTCATGCTCTTAGCCATATTATGGTTATATGATCGATATAACGACAATTACTATACTTATTACTCTTATTATTATCAATCTAACTCATATTATTAACCATATTATGCAGATATGATCGATAGAACTACAATCACTATACTCATTACTCTTATTATTATCAATCTAACTCATATTATTAGCCATATTATGCTTAAATGATCGATAGAACTACAATTACTATACTCATTACTCTTATTATTATCAATCTAACTCGTATTATTAGCCATATTATGCTTATATGATCGATAGAACGACAAATACTATACTTATTACTCTTATTATTATCAATCTAACTCATTTTATTAACCATATTATGCTAATATGATCGACAGAACGACAATTACTATACTTATTACACTCACTATTATCAATCTAACTCATATTATTAACCATATTATGAAGATATGTTCGATAGAACGACAATTACTATACTTATTACTGTTATTATTATCAATCTAACTCATATTATTAGCCATATTATGCTTAAATGATCGATAGAACTACAATTACTATACTCATTACTCTTATTATTATCAATCTAACTCATATTATTAGCCATATTATGCTTATATGATCGATAGAACGAGAATTACTATACTCACTACTCTTAGTATTATCAATCTAACTCATATTATTAACCATATTATGCAGATATGATCGATAGAACGACAATTACTATACTTATTACTGTTATTATTATCAATCTAACTCATATTATTAGCCATATTATGCTTAAATGATCGATAGAACTACAATTACTATACTCATTACTCTTATTATTATCAATCTAACTCATATTATTAGCCATATTATGCTTATATGATCGATAGAACGAGAATTACTATACTCACTACTCTTAGTATTATCAATCTAACTCATATTATTAGCCATATTATGCTTATATGATCGATAGAACGACAATCACTATACTCATTACTCTTATTATTATCAATCTAACTCATATTATTAGCCATATTATGCTTAAATGATCGATAGAACTACAATTACTATACTCATTACTCTTATTATTATCAATCTAACTCGTATTATTAGCCATATTATGCTTATATGATCGATAGAACGACAAATACTATACTTATTACTCTTATTATTATCAATCTAACTCATTTTATTAACCATATTATGCTAATATGATCGACAGAACGACAATTACTATACTTATTACACTCACTATTATCAATCTAACTCATATTATTAACCATATTATGCAGATATGATCGATAGCACGACATTTACTATACTTATTACTCTTATTATTATCAATCTAACTCATATTATTAGCCATATTATGCTTATATGATCGATAGAACGACAATTACTATACATATTACACTTATTATTATCAATCTAACTCATATTATTAGCCATATTATGCTTATATGATAGATAGAACGACAATAACTATACTTATTACTCTTATTATTATCAATCTAACTCATATTATTAGCCATATTGTGCTTATATGAGCGATAGAACGACAATTACTATACTTATTACTGTTATTATTATCAATCTAACTCATATTATTAGCCATATTATGCTTATATGATCGAGAGAACGACAATTACTATACTTATTACCCTTATTATTATCAATCTAACTCATATTATTAGCCATATTATGCTTATATGATCGATAGAATGAGAATTACTATACTCACTACTCTTAGTATTATCACTATAACTCATATTATTAGCCATATTATGCTTATATGATCGATAGAACGACAGTTACTATACTTATTAACCTCATTATTATCTATCTAACTCATATTATTAGCCATATTATGCTTATATGATCGATAGAACGAGAATTACTATACTCACTACTCTTAGTATTATCAATCTAACTCATATTATTAACCATATTATGCAGATATGATCGATAGAACTACAATCACTATACTCATTACTCTTATTTTTATCAATCTAACTCATATTATTAGCCATATTATGCTTAAATGATCGATAGAACTACAATTACTATACTCATTACTCTTATTATTATCAATCTAACTCATATTATTAGCAATATTATGCTTATATGATCGATAGAACGACAAATCCAATACTCATTACTCTCATTATTATCAATCTAACTCATGCTATTAGCCATATTATGGTTATATGATCGATATAACGACAATTACTATACTTATTACTCTTATTATTATCAATCTAACTCATATTATTAGCCATATTATGCTTATATTATCGATAGAACGACAATTACTATACTTATTACTCTTATTATTATGAATCTGACTCATATTATTAGCCATATTATGCTTATATGATCGATAGAACTACAATTACTATACTCATTGCTCTTATTATTATCAATCCAACTCATATTATTACCCATATTATGCTGATATGATCGATAGAACGACATTCACTATACTTATTACACTCACTATTATCAATCTAACTCATATTATTAGCCATATTATGCTTATATGATCGATAGAACGACAATTACTGTACATATTACACTTATTATTATCAATCTAACTCATATTATTAGCCATATTATGCTTATATGATAGATAGAACGACAATAACTATACTTATTACTCTTATTATTATCAATCTAACTCATATTATTAGCCATATTATGCTTAAATGATCGATAGAACTACAATTACTATACTCATTACTCTTATTATTATCAATCTAACTCGTATTATTAGCCATATTATGCTTATATGATCGATAGAACGACAAATACTATACTTATTACTCTTATTATTATCAATCTAACTCATATTATTAGCCATATTATGCGTAAATGATCGATAGAACTACAATTACTATACTCATTACTCTTATTATTATCAATCTAACTCATATTATTAGCCATATTATGCTTATATGATCGATAGAACTACAATTACTATACTCATTACTCTTATTATTATCAATCTAACTCGTATTATTAGCCATATTATGCTTATATGATCGATAGAACGACAAATACTATACTTATTACTCTTATTATTATCAATCTAACTCATTTTATTAACCATATTATGCTAATATGATCGACAGAACGACAATTACTATACTTATTACACTCACTATTATCAATCTAACTCATATTATTAACCATATTATGCAGATATGATCGATAGCACGACATTTACTATACTTATTACTCTTATTATTATCAATCTAACTCATATTATTAGCCATATTATGCTTATATGATCGATAGAACGAGAATTACTATACTCACTGCTCTTAGTATTATCAATCTAACTCATATTATTAGCCATATTATGCTTATATTATCGATAGAACGACAATTACTATACTTATTACTGTTATTATTATCAATCTGACTCATATTATTAGCTATATTATGCTTAAATGATCGATGGAACGACAATTACTATACTTATTACTCTTATTATTATCAATCTAACTCATATTATTAGCCATATTGTGCTTATATGAGCGATAGAACGACAATTACTATATTTATTGCACTCACTATTATCAATCTAACTCACATTATAAGCCATATTATGCTTATATGATCGATAGTACGACAATTACTATACTCATTACTCTTATTGTTATCAATCTAACTCATATTATTAACCATATTATGCAGGTATGATCGATAGAACGACAATTACTATACTTATTACACTCACTATTATCAATCTAACTCACATTATAAGCCATATTATGCTTATATGATCGATAGTACGACAATTACTGTACTCATTACTCTTATTGTTTCAATCTAACTCATATTATTAACCATATTATGCAGGTATGATCGATAGAACGACAATTACTATACTTATTACACTTATTATTATCAATCTGACTCATATTATTAGCCATGTTATGCTTATCTGATCGATAGTACGACAATTACTATACTCATTTCTCTTATTATTATCAATCTAATTCATATTATTAACCATATTATGCAATTATGATCGATAGAACGACAATTACTATACTTAATACACTTATTATTATCAATCTAACTCAATTATTAGCCATATTATGCTTATATGATCGATAGAACGACAATTACTATAATTATTACTCTTATTATTATCAATCTAACTCATATTATTAGCCATATTGTGCTTATATGAGCGATAGAGCGACAATTACTATATTTATTACACTCACTATTATCAATCTAACTCATATTATTAACCATATTATGCAGATATGATCGATAGAACGACAATTACTATACTCATTACTCTTATTATTATCAATCTAACTCATGCTCTTAGCCATATTATGGTTATATGATCGATATAACGACAATTACTATACTTATTACTCTTATTATTATCAATCTAACTCATATTATTAACCATATTATGCAGATATGATCGATAGAACTACAATCACTATACTCATTACTCTTATTATTATCAATCTAACTCATATTATTAGCCATATTATGCTTAAATGATCGATAGAACTACAATTACTATACTCATTACTCTTATTATTATCAATCTAACTCGTATTATTAGCCATATTATGCTTATATGATCGATAGAACGACAAATACTATACTTATTACTCTTATTATTATCAATCTAACTCATTTTATTAACCATATTATGCTAATATGATCGACAGAACGACAATTACTATACTTATTACACTCACTATTATCAATCTAACTCATATTATTAACCATATTATGAAGATATGTTCGATAGAACGACAATTACTATACTTATTACTGTTATTATTATCAATCTAACTCATATTATTAGCCATATTATGCTTAAATGATCGATAGAACTACAATTACTATACTCATTACTCTTATTATTATCAATCTAACTCATATTATTAGCCATATTATGCTTATATGATCGATAGAACGAGAATTACTATACTCACTACTCTTAGTATTATCAATCTAACTCATATTATTAACCATATTATGCAGATATGATCGATAGAACGACAATTACTATACTTATTACTGTTATTATTATCAATCTAACTCATATTATTAGCCATATTATGCTTAAATGATCGATAGAACTACAATTACTATACTCATTACTCTTATTATTATCAATCTAACTCATATTATTAGCCATATTATGCTTATATGATCGATAGAACGAGAATTACTATACTCACTACTCTTAGTATTATCAATCTAACTCATATTATTAGCCATATTATGCTTATATGATCGATAGAACGACAATCACTATACTCATTACTCTTATTATTATCAATCTAACTCATATTATTAGCCATATTATGCTTAAATGATCGATAGAACTACAATTACTATACTCATTACTCTTATTATTATCAATCTAACTCGTATTATTAGCCATATTATGCTAATATGATCGATAGAACGACAATTACTATACTTATTACACTCACTATTATCAATCTAACTCATATTATTAACCATATTATGCAGATATGATCGATAGCACGACATTTACTATACTTATTACTCTTATTATTATCAATCTAACTCATATTATTAGCCATATTATGCTTATATGATCGATAGAACGAGAATTACTATACTCACTGCTCTTAGTATTATCAATCTAACTCATATTATTAGCCATATTATGCTTATAATATCGATAGAACGACAATTACTATACTTATTACTGCTATTATTATCAATCTGACTCATATTATTAGCTATATTATGCTTAAATGATCGATGGAACGACAATGACTATACTTTTTACTCTTATTATTATCAATCTAACTCATATTATTAGCCATATTGTGCTTATATGAGCGATAGAACGACAATTACTATATTTATTGCACTCACTATTATCAATTTAACTCACATTATAAGCCATATTATGCTTATATGATCGATAGTACGACAATTACTATACTCATTACTCTTATTGTTATCAATCTAACTCATATTATTAACCATATTATGCAGGTATGATCGATAGAACGACAATTACTATACTTATTACACTTATTATTATCAATCTGACTCATATTATTAGCCATGTTATGCTTAAATGATCGATAGAATTACTATACTCATTACTCTTATTATTATCAATCTAACTCATATTATTAGCCATATTGTGCTTATATGAGCGATAGAACGACAATTACTATATTTATTACACTCACTATTATCAATCTAACTCATATTATTAACCATATTATGCAGATATGATCGATAGAACGACAATTACTATACTCATTACTCTTATTATTATCAATCTAACTCATGCTCTTAGCCATATTATGGTTATATGATCGATATAACGACAATTACTATACTTATTACTCTTATTATTATCAATCTAACTCATATTAATAACCATATTATGCAGATATGATCGATAGAACTACAATCACTATGCTCATTACTCTTATTATTATCAATCTAACTCGTATTATTAGCCATATTATGCTTAAATGATCGATAGAACTACAATTACTATACTCATTACTCTTATTATTATCAATCTAACTCGTATTATTAACCATATTATGCTTATATGATCGATAGAACGACAAATACTATACTTATTACTCTTATTATTATCAATCTAACTCATTTTATTAACCATATTATGCTAATATGATCGACAGAACGACAATTACTATACTTATTACACTCACTATTATCAATCTAACTCATATTATTAACCATATTATGCAGATATGATCGATAGAACGACAATTACTATACTTATTACTGTTATTATTATCAATCTAACTCATATTATTAGCCATATTATGCTTAAATGATCGATAGTACTACAATTACTATACTCATTACTCTTATTATTATCAATCTAACTCATATTATTAGCCATATTATGCTTATATGATCGATAGAACGAGAATTACTATACTCACTACTCTTAGTATTATCAATCTAACTCATATTATTAGCCATATTATGCTTATATGATCGATAGAACGACAATTACTATACTTATTACTCTTATTATTATCAATCTAACTCCTATTATTAGCCATATTGTGCTTATATGAGCGATAGAACGACAATTACTATATTTATTGCACTCACTATTATCAATCTAACTCACATTATAAGCCATATTATGCTTATATGATCGATAGTACGACAATTACTATACTCATTACTCTTATTGTTATCAATCTAACTCATATTATTAACCATATTATGCAGGTATGATCGATAGAACGACAATTACTATACTTATTACACTTATTATTATCAATCTGACTCATATTATTAGCCATGTTATGCTTATCTGATCGATAGTACGACAATTACTATACTCATTTCTCTTATTATTATCAATCTAATTCATATTATTAACCATATTATGCAATTATGATCGATAGAACGACAATTACTATACTTATTACACTTATTATTATCAATATAACTCATATTATTAGCCATATTATGCTTATATGATCGATAGAACGACAATTACTATACTTATTACTCTTATTATTATCAATCTAACTCATATTATTACCCATATTGTGCTTATATGAGCGATAGAACGACAATTACTATATTTATTACACTCACTATTATCAATCTAACTCATATTATTAACCATATTATGCAGATATGATCGATAGAACGACAATTAAAATACTCATTACTCTTATTTTTATCAATCTAACTCATGCTATTAGCCATATTATAGTTATATGATCGATATAACGACAATTACTATACTTATTACACTTATTATTATCAATCTAACTCATATTATTAGCCATATTATGCTTAAATGATCGATAGAACGACAATTACTATACTTATTACTCGTATTATTATCAATCTAACTCATATTATTAGCCATATTATGCTTATATGATCGATAGAACGACAAATACTATACTTATTACTCTTATTATTATCAATCTAACTCATATTATTAACCATATTATGCAGATATGATCGATAGAACTACAATCACTATGCTCATTACTCTTATTATTATCAATCTAACTCGTACTATTAGCCATATTATGCTTAAATGATCGATAGAACTACAATTACTATACTCATTACTCTTATTATTATCAATCTAACTCATATTATTAGCCATATTATGCTTATATTATCGATAGAACGACAATTACTATACTTATTACTGTTATTATTATCAATCTGACTCATATTATTAGCCATATTATGCTTAAATGATCGATAGAAAGACAATTACTATACTTATTACTCTTATTATTATCAATCTAACTCATATTATTCGCCATATTATGCTTATATGATCGATAGAACGACAAATACTATACTTATTACTCTTATTATTATCAATCTAACTCATATTATTAACCATATTATGCAGATATGATCGATAGAACTACAATCACTATGCTCATTACTCTTATTATTATCAATCTAACTCGTATTATTAGCCATATTATGCTTAAATGATCGATAGAACTACAATTACTATACTCATTACTCTTATTATTATCAATCTAACTCATATTATTAGCCATATTATGCTTATATTATCGATAGAACGACAATTACTATACTTATTACTGTTATTATTATCAATCTGACTCATATTATTAGCCATATTATGCTTAAATGATCGATAGTACGACAATTACTATACTCATTACTCTTATTGTTATCAATCTAACTCATATTATTAACCATATTATGCAGGTATGATCGATAGAACGACAATTACTATACTTATTACACTTATTATTATCAATCTGACTCATATTATTAGCCATGTTATGCTTATCTGATCGATAGTACGACAATTACTATACTCATTTCTCTTATTATTATCAATCTAATTCATATTATTAACCATATTATGCAATTATGATCGATAGAACGACAATTACTATACTTATTACACTTATTATTATCAATCTAACTCATATTATTAGCCATATTATGCTTATATGATCGATAGAACGACAATTACTATACTTATTACTCTTATTATTATCAATCTAACTCATATTATTAGCCATATTGTGCTTATATGAGCGATAGAACGACAATTACTATATTTATTACACTCACTATTATCAATCTAACTCATATTATTAACCATATTATGCAGATATGATCGATAGAACGACAATTACTATACTCATTACTCTCATTATTATCAATCTAACTCATGCTCTTAGCCATATTATGGTTATATGATCGATATAACGACAATTACTATACTTATTACTCTTATTATTATCAATCTAACTCATATTATTAACCATATTATGCAGATATGATCGATAGAACTACAATCACTATACTCATTACTCTTATTATTATCAATCTAACTCATATTATTAGCCATATTATGCTTATATGATCGATAGAACTACAATTACTATACTCATTACTCTTATTATTATCAATCTAACTCGTATTATTAGCCATATTATGCTTATATGATCGATAGAACGACAAATACTATACTTATTACTCTTATTATTATCAATCTAACTCATTTTATTAACCATATTATGCTAATATGGTCGACAGAACGACAATTACTATACTTATTACACTCACTATTATCAATCTAACTCATATTATTAACCATATTATGCAGATATGATCGATAGCACGACATTTACTATACTTATTACTCTTGTTATTATCAACCTAACTCATATTATTAGCCATATTATGCTTATATGATCGATAGAACGACAATTACTATACTTATTATTCTTATTTTTATCAACCCAACTCATATTATTCGCCATATTATGCTTAAATGATCGATAGAACGACAATTACTATACTTATTGCTCTTATTATTATGAATCTTACTCATATTATTAGCCATATTATGCTTATATGATCGATAGAACTACAATTACTATACTCATTACTCTTATTATTATCAATCCAACTCATATTATTACCCACATTGTGCTGATATGATCGATAGAACGACATTCACTATACTTATTACACTCACTATTATAAATCTAACTCATATTATTAACCATATTATGCAGATATGATCGATAGAACGACAATTACTATACTTATTACTCTTATTATTATCATTCTAACTCATATTATTAACCATATTGTGCTTATATGAGCGATAGAACGACAATTACTATACTTATTACTGTTATTATTATCAATCTAACTCATATTATTAGCCATATTATGCTTAAATGATCGATAGAACGACAATTACTATACTTATTACTCTTATTATTATCAATCTAACTCATATTATTAGCCATATTATGCTTATATGATCGATAGAACGAGAATTACTATACTCACTACTCTTAGTATTATCAATCTAACTCATATTATTAGGCATATTATGCTTATATTATCGATAGAACGACAATTACTATACTTATTACTGTTATTATTATCAATCTGACTCATATTATTAGCCATATTATGCTTAAATGATCGATAGAACGACAATTACTATACTTATTACTCGTATTATTATCAATCTAACTCATATTATTAGCCATATTATGCTTATATGATCGATAGAACGACAAATACTATACTTATTACTCTTATTATTATCAATCTAACTCATATTATTAACCATATTATGCAGATATGATCGATAGAACTACAATCACTATGCTCATTACTCTTATTATTATCAATCTAACTCGTATTATTAGCCATATTATGCTTAAATGATCGATAGAACTACAATTACTATACTCATTACTCTTATTATTATCAATCTAACTCATATTATTAGCCATACTATGCTTATATTATCGATAGAACGACAATTACTATACTTATTACTGTTATTATTATCAATCTGACTCATATTATTAGCCATATTATGCTTAAATGATCGATAGAAAGACAATTACTATACTTATTACTCTTATTATTATCAATCTAACTCATATTATTCGCCATATTATGCTTATATGATCGATAGAACGACAATTACTATACTTATTACTCTTATTATTATCAATCTAACTCATTTTATTAACCATATTATGCTAATATGGTCGACAGAACGACAATGACTATACTTATTACACTCACTATTATCCATCTAACTCATATTATTAACCATATTATGCAGATATGATCGATAGCACGACATTTACTATACTTATTACTCTTGTTATTATCAACCTAACTCATATTATTAGCCATATTATGCTTATATGATCGATAGAACGACAATTACTATACTTATTATTCTTATTTTTATCAACCCAACTCATATTATTCCCCATATAATGCTTAAATGATCGATAGAACGACAATTACTATACTTATTACTCTTATTATTATAAATCTAACTCACATTATTAGCCATATTATGCTTATATGATCGATAGAACGACAATTACTGTACTTATTACTCTTATTATTATGAATCTAACTCATATTATTACCCATATTATGCAGATATGATAGATAGAACGACAATTACTATACTCATTACTCTTGTTATTATCAACCTAACTCATATTATTAGCCATATTATGCTTATATGATCGATAGAACGACAATTACTGTACTTATTACTCTTATTATTATGAATCTAACTCATATTATTACCCATATTATGCAGATATGATAGATAGAACGACAATTACTATACTCATTACTCTTGTTATTATCAACCTAACTCATATTATTAGCCATATTATGCTTATATGATCGATAGAACGACAATTACTATACTTATTATTCTTATTTTTATCAACCCAACTCATATTATTCCCCATATAATGCTTAAATGATCGATAGAACGACAATTACTATACTTATTACTCTTATTATTATGAATCTTACTCATATTATTAGCCATATTATGCTTATATGATCGATAGAACTACAATTACTATACTCATTACTCTTATTATTATCAATCCAACTCATATTATTACCCATATTATGCTGATATGATCGATAGAACGACATTCACTATACTTATTACATTTACTATTATCAATCTAACTCATATTATTAACCATATTATGCATATATGATCGATAGAACGACAACTACTATACTTATCACTCTTATTATTATCAATCTAACTCATATTATTAACCATATTGTGCTTATAAGAGCGATAGAACGACAATTACTATATTTATTACACTCACTATTATCAATCTAACTCATATTATTAACCATATTATGCAGATATGATCGATAGAACGACAATTACTATACTCATTACTCTTATTATTATCAATCTAACTCATGCTATTAACCATATTATGGTTATATGATCGATATAACGACAATTACTATACTTATTACTCTTATTATTATCAATGTAACTCATATTATTAGCCATATTGTGCTTATACGAGCGATAGAACGACAATTACTATATTTATTACACTCACTATTATCAATCTAACTCATATTATTAACCATATTATGCAGATATGATCGATAGAACGACAATTACTATACTCATTACTCTTATTATTATCAATCTAACTCATGCTATTAGCCATATTATGGTTATATGATCGATATAACGACAATTACTATACTTATTACTCATAATATTATCAATCTAACTCATATTATTAACCATATTATGCAGATATGATCGATAGAACGACAATTACTATACTTATTACTCTTATTATTATCAATCTAACTCATATTATTAGCCATATTGTGCTTATATGATCGATAGAACGACAATTACTATACTTATTACTCTTATTATTATAAATCTAACTCACATTATTAGCCATATTATGCTTATATGATCGATAGAACTACAATTACTATACTCATTACTCTTATTATTATCAATCTAACTCGTATTATTAGCCATATTATGCTTATATGATCGATAGAACGACAAATACTATACTTATTACTCTTATTATTATCAATCTAACTCATTTTATTAACCATATTATGCTAATATGGTCGACAGAACGACAATTACTATACTTATTACACTCACTATTATCAATCTAACTCATATTATTAACCATATTATGCAGATATGATCGATAGCACGACATTTACTATACTTATTACTCTTGTTATTATCAACCTAACTCATATTATTAGCCATATTATGCTTATATGATCGATAGAACGACAATTACTATACTTATTATTCTTATTTTTATCAACCCAACTCATATTATTCGCCATATTATGCTTAAATGATCGATAGAACGACAATTACTATACTTATTGCTCTTATTATTATGAATCTTACTCATATTATTAGCCATATTATGCTTATATGATCGATAGAACTACAATTACTATACTCATTACTCTTATTATTATCAATCCAACTCATATTATTACCCACATTGTGCTGATATGATCGATAGAACGACATTCACTATACTTATTACACTCACTATTATAAATCTAACTCATATTATTAACCATATTATGCAGATATGATCGATAGAACGACAATTACTATACTTATTACTCTTATTATTATCATTCTAACTCATATTATTAACCATATTGTGCTTATATGAGCGATAGAACGACAATTACTATACTTATTACTGTTATTATTATCAATCTAACTCATATTATTAGCCATATTATGCTTAAATGATCGATAGAACGACAATTACTATACTTATTACTCTTATTATTATCAATCTAACTCATATTATTAGCCATATTATGCTTATATGATCGATAGAACGAGAATTACTATACTCACTACTCTTAGTATTATCAATCTAACTCATATTATTAGGCATATTATGCTTATATTATCGATAGAACGACAATTACTATACTTATTACTGTTATTATTATCAATCTGACTCATATTATTAGCCATATTATGCTTAAATGATCGATAGAACGACAATTACTATACTTATTACTCGTATTATTATCAATCTAACTCATATTATTAGCCATATTATGCTTATATGATCGATAGAACGACAAATACTATACTTATTACTCTTATTATTATCAATCTAACTCATATTATTAACCATATTATGCAGATATGATCGATAGAACTACAATCACTATGCTCATTACTCTTATTATTATCAATCTAACTCGTATTATTAGCCATATTATGCTTAAATGATCGATAGAACTACAATTACTATACTCATTACTCTTATTATTATCAATCTAACTCATATTATTAGCCATACTATGCTTATATTATCGATAGAACGACAATTACTATACTTATTACTGTTATTATTATCAATCTGACTCATATTATTAGCCATATTATGCTTAAATGATCGATAGAAAGACAATTACTATACTTATTACTCTTATTATTATCAATCTAACTCATATTATTCGCCATATTATGCTTATATGATCGATAGAACGACAATTACTATACTTATTACTCTTATTATTATCAATCTAACTCATTTTATTAACCATATTATGCTAATATGGTCGACAGAACGACAATGACTATACTTATTACACTCACTATTATCCATCTAACTCATATTATTAACCATATTATGCAGATATGATCGATAGCACGACATTTACTATACTTATTACTCTTGTTATTATCAACCTAACTCATATTATTAGCCATATTATGCTTATATGATCGATAGAACGACAATTACTATACTTATTATTCTTATTTTTATCAACCCAACTCATATTATTCCCCATATAATGCTTAAATGATCGATAGAACGACAATTACTATACTTATTACTCTTATTATTATAAATCTAACTCACATTATTAGCCATATTATGCTTATATGATCGATAGAACGACAATTACTGTACTTATTACTCTTATTATTATGAATCTAACTCATATTATTACCCATATTATGCAGATATGATAGATAGAACGACAATTACTATACTCATTACTCTTGTTATTATCAACCTAACTCATATTATTAGCCATATTATGCTTATATGATCGATAGAACGACAATTACTGTACTTATTACTCTTATTATTATGAATCTAACTCATATTATTACCCATATTATGCAGATATGATAGATAGAACGACAATTACTATACTCATTACTCTTGTTATTATCAACCTAACTCATATTATTAGCCATATTATGCTTATATGATCGATAGAACGACAATTACTATACTTATTATTCTTATTTTTATCAACCCAACTCATATTATTCCCCATATAATGCTTAAATGATCGATAGAGAACGACAATTACTATACTTATTACTCTTATTATTATGAATCTTACTCATATTATTAGCCATATTATGCTTATATGATCGATAGAACTACAATTACTATACTCATTACTCTTATTATTATCAATCCAACTCATATTATTACCCATATTATGCTGATATGATCGATAGAACGACATTCACTATACTTATTACATTTACTATTATCAATCTAACTCATATTATTAACCATATTATGCATATATGATCGATAGAACGACAACTACTATACTTATCACTCTTATTATTATCAATCTAACTCATATTATTAACCATATTGTGCTTATAAGAGCGATAGAACGACAATTACTATATTTATTACACTCACTATTATCAATCTAACTCATATTATTAACCATATTATGCAGATATGATCGATAGAACGACAATTACTATACTCATTACTCTTATTATTATCAATCTAACTCATGCTATTAACCATATTATGGTTATATGATCGATATAACGACAATTACTATACTTATTACTCTTATTATTATCAATGTAACTCATATTATTAGCCATATTGTGCTTATACGAGCGATAGAACGACAATTACTATATTTATTACACTCACTATTATCAATCTAACTCATATTATTAACCATATTATGCAGATATGATCGATAGAACGACAATTACTATACTCATTACTCTTATTATTATCAATCTAACTCATGCTATTAGCCATATTATGGTTATATGATCGATATAACGACAATTACTATACTTATTACTCATAATATTATCAATCTAACTCATATTATTAACCATATTATGCAGATATGATCGATAGAACGACAATTACTATACTTATTACTCTTATTATTATCAATCTAACTCATATTATTAGCCATATTGTGCTTATATGATCGATAGAACGACAATTACTATACTTATTACTCTTATTATTATAAATCTAACTCACATTATTAGCCATATTATGCTTATATGATCGATAGAACGACAATTACTGTACTTATTACTCTTATTATTATGAATCTAACTCATATTATTACCCATATTATGCAGATATGATAGATAGAACGACAATTACTATACTCATTACTCTTATTATTATCAATCTAACTCATGCTATTAGCCATATTATGGTTATATGATCGATATAACGACAATTACTATACTTATTACTCATAATATTATCAATCTAACTCATATTATTAACCATATTATGCAGATATGATCGATAGAACGACAATTACTATACTTATTACTCTTATTATTATTAATCTAACTCATATTATTAGCCCTATTATGCTTATATGATCGATAGAACGACAATTACTATACTTATTACTCTTATTATTATCAATCTAACTCATATTATTAGCCATATTGTGTTTATATGAGCGATAGAACGACAATTACTATATTTATTGCACTCACTATTATCAATCTAACTCACATTATAAGGCATATTATGCTTATATGATCGATAGTACGACAACTACTATACTCATTTCTCTTATTGTTGTCAATCTAACTCATATTATTAACCATATTATGCAGATATGATCGATAGAACGACAATTACTCTACTTATTACTCTTATTATTATGAATCTAACTCATATTATTAGCCATATTATGCTGATATGATCGATAGAACGACATTCACTATACTTATTACACTCACTATTATCAATCTAACTCATATTATTAACCATATTATGCATATATGATCGATAGAACGACAATTACTCTACTTATTACTCTTATTATTATGAATCTTACTCATATTATTAGCCATATTATGCTTATATGATCGATAGAACGACAATTACTATACTTATTATTCTTATTTTTATCAACCCAACTCATATTATTCCCCATATAATGCTTAAATGATCGATAGAACGACAATTACTATACTTATTACTCTTATTATTATGAATCTTACTCATATTATTAGCCATATTATGCTTATATGATCGATAGAACTACAATTACTATACTCATTACTCTTATTATTATCAATCCAACTCATATTATTACCCATATTATGCTGATATGATCGATAGAACGACATTCACTATACTTATTACATTTACTATTATCAATCTAACTCATATTATTAACCATATTATGCATATATGATCGATAGAACGACAACTACTATACTTATCACTCTTATTATTATCAATCTAACTCATATTATTAACCATATTGTGCTTATAAGAGCGATAGAACGACAATTACTATATTTATTACACTCACTATTATCAATCTAACTCATATTATTAACCATATTATGCAGATATGATCGATAGAACGACAATTACTATACTCATTACTCTTATTATTATCAATCTAACTCATGCTATTAGCCATATTATGGTTATATGATCGATATAACGACAATTACTATACTTATTACTCATAATATTATCAATCTAACTCATATTATTAACCATATTATGCAGATATGATCGATAGAACGACAATTACTATACTTATTACTCTTATTATTATCAATCTAACTCATATTATTAGCCATATTGTGCTTATATGATCGATAGAACGACAATTACTATACTTATTACTCTTATTATTATAAATCTAACTCACATTATTAGCCATATTATGCTTATATGATCGATAGAACGACAATTACTGTACTTATTACTCTTATTATTATGAATCTAACTCATATTATTACCCATATTATGCAGATATGATAGATAGAACGACAATTACTATACTCATTACTCTTATTATTATCAATCTAACTCATGCTATTAGCCATATTATGGTTATATGATCGATATAACGACAATTACTATACTTATTACTCTTATTATTATCAATCTAACTCATATTATTAACCATATTGTGCTTATATGAGCGATAGAACGACAATTACTATATTTATTACACTTATTATTATCAATCTAACTCATATTATTAGCCATATTATGCTTATATGATCGATAGAACGACAATTACTATACTTATTACTCTTATTATTATCAATCTAACTCATATTATTAGCCATATTGTGCTTATATGAGCGATAGAACGACAATTACTATATTTATTACACTCACTATTATCAATCTAACTCATATTATTAACCATATTATGCAGATATGATCGATAGAACGACAATTACTATACTTATGACTCTTATTATTATCAATCTAACTTATATTATTAGCCATATTGTGCTTATATGATCGATAGAACGACAATTACTATACTTATTACTCTTATTATTGTAAATCTAACTGATATTATTAGCCATATTATGCTTATATGATCGATAGAACGACAATTACTATACTCACTCCTCTTAGTATTATCAATCTAACTCATATTATTAGCCATATTATGCTTATATGATCGAGAGAACTACAATCACTATACTCATTACTCTTATTTTTATCAATCTAACTCATATTATTAGCCATATTATGCTTAAATGATCGATAGAACTACAATTACTATACTCATTACTCTTATTATTATCAATCCTACTCATATTATTACCCATATTATGCTGATATGATCGATAGAACGACATTCACTATACTTATTACTCTCATTATTATCAATCTAACTCATATTATTAGCCATATTATGCTTATATGATCGATAGAACGAGAATTACTATACTCACTACTCTTAGTATTATCAATCTAACTCATATTATTAGCCATATTATGCTTATATTGTCGATAGAACGACAATTACTATACTTATTACTGTTATTATTATCAATCTGACTCATATTATTAGCCATATTATGCTTAAATGATCGATAGAACTACAATTACTATACTCATTACTCTTATTATTATCAATCCTACTCATATTATTACCCATATTATGCTGATATGATCGATAGAACGACATTCACTATACTTATTACACTCACTGTTATCAATCTAACTCATATTATTAGCCATATTATGCTTAAATGATCGATAGAACGACAATTACTATACTTATTACTCTTATAATTATCAATCTAACTCATATTATTAGCCATATTGTGCTTATATGAGCGATAGAACGACAATGACTATATTTATTGCACTCACTATTATCAATCTAACTCACATTATAAGCCATATTATGCTTATATGATCGATAGTACGACAATTACTATACTCATTACTCTTATTGTTATCAATCTAACTCATATTATTAACCATATTATGCAGGTATGATCGATAGAACGACAATTACTATACTTATTACACTTATTATTATCAATCTAACTCATATTATTAGCCCTATTATGCTTATATGATCGATAGAACGACAATTACTATACTTATTACTCTTATTATTATCAATCTAACTCATATTATTAGCCATATTGTGCTTATATGAGCGATAGAACGACAATTACTATATTTATTACACTCACTATTATCAATCTAACTCATATTATTAACCATATTATGCAGATATGATCGATAGAATGACAATTACTATACTCATTACTCTTATTATTATCAATCTAACTCATGCTCTTAGCCATATTATGCTGATATGATCGATAGAACGACATTCACTATACTTATTACACTCACTATTATCAATCTAACTCATATTATTAACCATATTATGCATATATGATCGATAGAACGACAATTACTCTACTTATTACTCTTATTATTATGAATCTTACTCATATTATTAGCCATATTATGCTTATATGATCGATAGAACTACAATTACTATACTCATTACTCTTATTATTATCAATCCAACTCATATTATTACCCATATTATGCTGATATGATCGATAGAACGACATTCACTATACTTATTACATTTACTATTATCAATCTAACTCATATTATTAACCATATTATGCATATATGATCGATAGAACGACAACTACTATACTTATCACTCTTATTATTATCAATCTAACTCATATTATTAACCATATTGTGCTTATAAGAGCGATAGAACGACAATTACTATATTTATTACACTCACTATTATCAATCTAACTCATATTATTAACCATATTATGCAGATATGATCGATAGAACGACAATTACTATACTCATTACTCTTATTATTATCAATCTAACTCATGCTATTAACCATATTATGGTTATATGATCGATATAACGACAATTACTATACTTATTACTCTTATTATTATCAATGTAACTCATATTATTAGCCATATTGTGCTTATATGAGCGATAGAACGACAATTACTATATTTATTACACTCACTATTATCAATCTAACTCATATTATTAACCATATTATGCAGATATGATCGATAGAACGACAATTACTATACTCATTACTCTTATTATTATCAATCTAACTCATGCTCTTAGCCATATTATGGTTATATGATCGATATAACGACAATTACTATACTTATTACTCTTATTATTATCAATCTAACTCATATTATTAACCATATTATGCA
>NW_027474615.1:0-34384 GCF_050947335.1 Megachile rotundata | reverse complement strand
CATTACTCTTACTATTATCAATCTAACTCATATTATTAGCCATATTTTGCTTATATGATCGATAGAACGACAATTACTATACTTATTACTCTTGATATTATCAATCTAACTCATATTATTAGCCATATTATGCTTATATGATCGATAGAACGAAAATTACTATACTTATTGCACTCACTCTTATCAATCCAACTCATATTATTAACCATATTATGCAGATATGATCGATAGAACGATAATTACTATACTCACTACTCTTATTATTATCAATCTAACTCATATTATTAACCATATTATGCAGATATAATCGATAGAACGACAATTACTATAATAATTACTCTTATTATTATCATTCTAACTCATATTATTAGACATATTATGTTTATATGATCGATAGTACGACAATTACTATACTCATTACTCTTACTATTATCAATCTAACTCATATTATTAGCCATATTATGCTTATATGATCGATAGAACGACAATTACTATACTTATTACTCTTAATATTATCAATCTAACTCATATTATTAGCCATATTATGCTTATATGATCGATAGTACGAAAATTACTATACTTATTACACTCACTGTTATCAATCTAACTCATATTATTAGCCATATTTTGGTTATATAACCGATAGAACGACAATTACTATACTTACTACACTCACTGTTATCAATCTAACTCATATTATTAGTCATATTATGCTTATATGATTGATAGAACGACAATTACTATACTTATTACTCTTATTATTATCAATCTAACTCATATTATTAACCATATTATGCAGATATGATCGATAGAACGACAATTGCAATACTCATTACTCTTATTATTATCAATCTAACTCATATTATTAGCTTATTATGCAGATATGATCGATAGAACGACAATTGCAATACTCATTACTCTTATTATTATCAATCTAACTCATATTATTTGCTTATTATGCAGATATGATCGATAGAACGACAATTACTATACTCATTACTCTTATTATTATCAATCCAACTCATATTATGAACCATATTATGCAGATATGATCGATAGAACGACAATTACTCTACTCACTACTCTTATTATTATACTCACTACTCTTATTATTATCAATCTAACTCATATTATTGGCCATATTATGCTTATATGATCGATAGAACAACAATTACTATACTTATTACTCTCATTATTATCAATCTAACTCATATTATTAGCCATATTGTGCTTATATGACCGATAGAACGACAATTACTATACTTATTACACTCACTGTTATCAATCTAACTCATATTATTAGCCATATTTTGGTTATATAACCGATAGAACGACAATTACTATACTTACTACACTCACTGTTATCAATCTAACTCATATTATTAGTCATATTATGCTTATATGATCGATAGAACGACAATTACTATACTTATTACTCTTATTATTATCAATCTAACTCATATTATTAACCATATTATGCAGATATGATCGATAGAACGATAATTACTATACTCACTACTCTTATTATTATCCATCTAACTCATATTATTAACCATATTATGCAGATATAATCGATAGAACGACAATTACTATAATAATTACTCTTATTATTATCATTCTAACTCATATTATTAGACATATTATGTTTATATGATCGATAGTACGACAATTACTATACTCATTACTCTTACTATTATCAATCTAACTCATATTATTAGCCATATTATGCTTATATGATCGATAGAACGACAATTACTATACTTATTACTCTTAATATTATCAATCTAACTCATATTATTAGCCATATTATGCTTATATGATCGATAGTACGAAAATTACTATACTTATTACACTCACTGTTATCAATCTAACTCATATTATTAGCCATATTTTGGTTATATAACCGATAGAACGACAATTACTGTACTTACTACACTCACTGTTATCAATCTAACTCATATTATTAGTCATATTATGCTTATATGATCGATAGAACGACAATTACTATACTTATTACTCTTATTATTATCAATCTAACTCATATTTTTAACCATATTATGCAGATATGATCGATAGAACGACAATTGCAATACTCATTACTCTTATTATTATCAATCTAACTCATATTATTAGCTTATTATGCAGATATGATCGATAGAACGACAATTGCAATACTCATTACTCTTATTATTATCAATCTAACTCATATTATTAGCTTATTATGCAGATATGATCGATAGAACGACAATTACTATACTCATTACTCTTATTATTATCAATCCAACTCATATTATGAACCATATTATGCAGATATGATCGATAGAACGACAATTACTCTACTCACTACTCTTATTATTATACTCACTACTCTTAATATTATCAATCTAACTCATATTATTAGCCATATTATGCTTATATGATCGATAGAACGAAAATTACTATACTTATTGCACACACTGTTATCAATCCAACTCATATTATGAACCATATTATGCAGATATGATCGATAGAACGATAATTACTATACTCACTACTCTTATTATTATCAATCTAACTCATATTATTAACCATATTATGCAGATATAATCGATAGAACGACAATTACTATAATAATTACTCTTATTATTATGATTCTAAATCATATTATTAGACATATTATGCTTATATGATCGATAGTACGACAATTACTATACTTATTACTCCTATTATTATCAATCTAACTCATATTATTAGCCATTTTATGCCTATATGATCGATAGGACGACAATTTCTATACTCATTACTCTTATTATTATCAATCTAACTCATATTATTATCTATATTATGCCTATATGATCGATAGGACGACAATTACTATACTCATTACTCTTATTATTTTCAATCTAACTCATATTATTAGCCATATTTTGCTTATATGATCGATAGAACGACAATTACTATACTTATTACTCTTGATATTATCAATCTAACTCATATTATTAGCCATATTATGCTTATATGATCGATAGAACGAAAATTACTATACTTATTACACTCACTGTTATCAATCTAACTCATATTATTAGCCATATTTTGGTTATATAACCGATAGAACGACAATTACTATACTTATTACTCTTAATATTATCAATCTAACTCATATTATTAGCTATATTATGCTTATATGATCGATAGAACGAAAATTACTATACTTATTGCACACACTGTTATCAATCCAACTCATATTATGAACCATATTATGCAGATATGATCGATAGAACGATAATTACTATACTCACTACTCTTATTATTATCAATCTAACTCATATTATTAACCATATTATGCAGATATAATCGATAGAACGACAATTACTATAATAATTACTCTTATTATTATCATTCTAAATCATATTATTAGACATATTATGCTTATATGATCGATAGTACGACAATTACTATACTTATTACTCCTATTATTATCAATCTAACTCATATTATTAGCCATTTTATGCCTATATGATCGATAGGACGACAATTTCTATACTCATTACTCTTATTATTATCAATCTAACTCATATTATTAGCGATATTATGCTTATATGATCGATAGAACGAAAATTACTATACTGATTACTCTTATTATTATAAATCTAACTCATATTATTAGCCATATTATGGTTATATGACCGATAGAATGACAATTACTATACTTATTACTCTTATTATTATCAATCTAACTCATATTATTAGCCATATTATGCTTATATGATCGATAGAACGACAATTGCTATACTTACTACTCTTATTATTATCAATCTAACTCATATTATTATCCATATTATGCTTATATGATCGATAGGACGACAATTACTATACTTATTACACTCACTATTATCAATCTAACTCATATTATTAGCCATATTATGGTTATATGACCGATAGAACGACAATTACTATACTTATTACTCCTATTATTATCAATCTAACTCATATTATTAGCCATATTATGCCTATATGATCGATAGGATGACAATTTCTATACTCATTACTCTTATTGTTATCAATCTAACTCATTATTAGCGATATTATGCTTATACGATCGATAGAACGAAAATTACTATACTTATTACTCTTATTATTATAAATCTAACTCATATTATTAGCCATATTATGGTTATATGACCGATAGAATGACAATTACTATACTCATTACTCTTATTATTATCAATCTAACTCATATTATTAGCCATATTATGCTTATATGATCGATAGAACGACAATTGCTATACTTACTACTCTTATTATTATCAATCTAACTCATATTATTATCTATATTATGCCTATATGATCGATAGGACGACAATTACTATACTCATTACTCTTACTATTATCAATCTAACTCATATTATTAGCCATATTTTGCTTATATGATCGATAGAACGACAATTACTATACTTATTACTCTTGATATTATCAATCTAACTCATATTATTAGCCATATTATGCTTATATGATCGATAGAACGAGAATTACTATACTTATTGCACTCACTCTTATCAATCCAACTCATATTATTAACCATATTATGCAGATATGATCGATAGAACGATAATTACTATACTCACTACTCTTATTATTATCAATCTAACTCATATTATTAACCATATTATGCAGATATAATCGATAGAACGACAATTACTATAATAATTACTCTTATTATTATCATTCTAACTCATATTATTAGACATATTATGTTTATATGATCGATAGTACGACAATTACTATACTCATTACTCTTACTATTATCAATCTAACTCATATTATTAGCCATATTATGCTTATATGATCGATAGAACGACAATTACTATACTTATTACTCTTAATATTATCAATCTAACTCATATTATTAGCCATATTATGCTTATATGATCGATAGTACGAAAATTACTATACTTATTACACTCACTGTTATCAATCTAACTCATATTATTAGCCATATTTTGGTTGAATAACCGATAGAACGACAATTACTATACTTACTACACTCACTGTTATCAATCTAACTCATATTATTAGTCATATTATGCTTATATGATTGATAGAACGACAATTACTATACTTATTACTCTTATTATTATCAATCTAACTCATATTATTAACCATATTATGCAGATATGATCGATAGAACGACAATTGCAATACTCATTACTCTTATTATTATCAATCTAACTCATATTATTAGCTTATTATGCAGATATGATCGATAGAACGACAATTGCAATACTCATTACTCTTATTATTATCAATCTAACTCATATTATTAGCTTATTATGCAGATATGATCGATAGAACGACAATTGCTATACTTACTACTCTTATTATTATCAATCTAACTCATATTATTATCTATATTATGCCTATATGATCGATAGGACGACAATTACTATACTCATTACTCTTACTATTATCAATCTAACTCATATTATTAGCCATATTTTGCTTATATGATCGATAGAACGACAATTACTATACTTATTACTCTTGATATTATCAATCTAACTCATATTATTAGCCATATTATGCTTATATGATCGATAGAACGAAAATTACTATACTTATTGCACTCACTCTTATCAATCCAACTCATATTATTAACCATATTATGCAGATATGATCGATAGAACGATAATTACTATACTCACTACTCTTATTATTATCAATCTAACTCATATTATTAACCATATTATGCAGATATAATCGATAGAACGACAATTACTATAATAATTACTCTTATTATTATCATTCTAACTCATATTATTAGACATATTATGTTTATATGATCGATAGTACGACAATTACTATACTCATTACTCTTACTATTATCAATCTAACTCATATTATTAGCCATATTATGCTTATATGATCGATAGAACGACAATTACTATACTTATTACTCTTAATATTATCAATCTAACTCATATTATTAGCCATATTATGCTTATATGATCGATAGTACGAAAATTACTATACTTATTACACTCACTGTTATCAATCTAACTCATATTATTAGCCATATTTTGGTTATATAACCGATAGAACGACAATTACTATACTTACTACACTCACTGTTATCAATCTAACTCATATTATTAGTCATATTATGCTTATATGATTGATAGAACGACAATTACTATACTTATTACTCTTATTATTATCAATCTAACTCATATTATTAACCATATTATGCAGATATGATCGATAGAACGACAATTGCAATACTCATTACTCTTATTATTATCAATCTAACTCATATTATTAGCTTATTATGCAGATATGATCGATAGAACGACAATTGCAATACTCATTACTCTTATTATTATCAATCTAACTCATATTATTAGCTTATTATGCAGATATGATCGATAGAACGACAATTACTATACTCATTACTCTTATTATTATCAATCCAACTCATATTATGAACCATATTATGCAGATATGATCGATAGAACGACAATTACTCTACTCACTACTCTTATTATTATACTCACTACTCTTATTATTATCAATCTAACTCATATTATTGGCCATATTATGCTTATATGATCGATAGAACAACAATTACTATACTTATTACTCTCATTATTATCAATCTAACTCATATTATTAGCCATATTGTGCTTATATGACCGATAGAACGACAATTACTATACTTATTACACTCACTGTTATCAATCTAACTCATATTATTAGCCATATTTTGGTTATATAACCGATAGAACGACAATTACTATATTTACTACACTCACTGTTATCAATCTAACTCTTATTATTAGTCATATTATGCTTATATGATCGATAGAACGACAATTACTATACTTATTACTCTTATTATTATCAATCTAACTCATATTATTAACCATATTATGCTTATATGATCGATAGAACGACAATTACTATACTTATTACTCTCATTATTATCAATCTAACTCATATTATTAGCCATATTGTGCTTATATGACCGATAGAACGACAATTACTATACTTATTACACTCACTATTATCAATCTAACTCATATTATTAGCCATATTATGGTTATATGACCGATAGAACGACAATTTCTATACTCATTACTCTTATTATTATCAATCTAACTCATATTATTAGCGATATTATGCTTATACGATCTATAGAACGACAATTACTATACTTATTACCCACTATTATCAGTCTAACTCATATTATTAGCCATATTATGCTAATATGATCGATAGAACGACAATTACAATACCCATTACTCTTATTATTATCAATCTAACTCATATTATTAGCCATATTATGCTTATATGATCGATAGAATGACAATTACTATACTTATTATTCTTATTATTATCAATCTAACTCATAGTATTTACCATATTATGCTCATATCGTCGATGGAACAACTACTATACTTATTACTCTTATTATTATCAATCTAACACATATTATTAGCCATATTATGCTTATATGATCGATAGACCGACAATTAATATACTTATTATTCTTGTTATTATCAATCTAACTCATATTATTATCCATATTATGCTTATATGATCGATAGGACGACAATTACTATACTTATTACTCCTATTATTATCAATCTAACTCATATTATTAGCCATTTTATGCCTATATGATCGATAGGACGACAATTTCTATACTCATTACTCTTATTATTATCAATCTAACTCATATTATTAGCGATATTATGCTTATATGATTGATAGAACGAAAATTACTATACTTATTACTCTTATTATTATAAATCTAACTCATATTATTAGCCATATTATGGTTATATGACCGATAGAATGACAATTACTATACTTATTACTCTTATTATTATCAATCTAACTCATATTATTAGCCATATTATGCTTATATGATCGATAGAACGACAATTGCTATACTTACTACTCTTATTATTATCAATCTAACTCATATTATTAACCATATTATGCAGATATGATCGATAGAACGACAATTGCAATACTCATTACTCTTATTATTATCAATCTAACTCATATTATTAGCTTATTATGCAGATATGACCGATAGAACGACAATTGCAATACTCATTACTCTTATTATTATCAATCTAACTCATATTATTAGCTTATTATGCAGATATGATCGATAGAACGACAATTACTATACTCATTACTCTTATTATTATCAATCCAACTCATATTATGAACCATATTATGCAGATATGATCGATAGAACGACAATTACTATACTCACTACTCTTATTATTATCAATCTAACTCATATTATTGGCCATATTATGCTTATATGATCGATAGAACGACAATTACTATACTTATTACTCTTATTATTATCAATCTAACTCATATTATTAGCCATATTATGCTTATATGATAGATAGAACGAAAATTACTATACTTATTACACTCACTGTTATCAATCTAACTCATATTATTAGCCATATTTTGGTTATATAACCGATAGAACGACAATTACTATACTTATTACTCTTAATATTATCAATCTAACTCATATTATTAGCCATATTATGCTTATATGATCGATAGAACGAAAATTACTATACTTATTGCACACACTGTTATCAATCCAACTCATATTATGAACCATATTATGCAGATATGATCGATAGAGCGATAATTACTATACTCACTACTCTTATTATTATCAATCTAACTCATATTATTAACCATATTATGCAGATATAATCGATAGAACGACAATTACTATAATAATTACTCTTATTATTATCATTCGAAATCATATTATTAGACATATTATGCTTATATGATCGATAGTACGACAATTACTATACTTATTACTCCTATTATTATCAATCTAACTCATATTATTAGCCATTTTATGCCTATATGATCGATAGGACGACAATTTCTATACTCATTACTCTTATTATTATCAATCTAACTCATATTATTAGCGATATTATGCTTATATGATCGATAGAACGAAAATTACTATACTTATTACTCTTATTATTATAAATCTAACTCATATTATTAGCCATATTATGGTTATATGACCGATAGAATGACAATTACTATACTTATTACTCTTATTATTATCAATCTAACTCATATTATTAGCCATATTATGCTTATATGATCGATAGAACGACAATTGCTATACTTACTACTCTTATTATTATCAATCTAACTCATATTATTATCCATATTATGCTTATATGATCGATAGGACGACAATTACTATACTTATTACACTCACTATTATCAATCTAACTCATATTATTAGCCATATTATGGTTATATGACCGATAGAACGACAATTACTATACTTATTACTCCTATTATTATCAATCTAACTCATATTATTAGCCATATTATGCCTATATGATCGATAGGATGACAATTTCTATACTCATTACTCTTATTGTTATCAATCTAACTCATTATTAGCGATATTATGCTTATATGATCGATAGAACGAAAATTACTATACTTATTACTCTTATTATTATAAATCTAACTCATATTATTAGCCATATTATGGTTATATGACCGATAGAATGACAATTACTATACTTATTACTCTTATTATTATCAATCTAACTCATATTATTAGCCATATTATGCTTATATGATCGATAGAACGACAATTGCTATACTTACTACTCTTATTATTATCAATCTAACTCATATTATTATCTATATTATGCCTATATGATCGATAGGACGACAATTACTATACTCATTACTCTTATTATTTTCAATCTAACTCATATTATTAGCCATATTTTGCTTATATGATCGATAGAACGACAATTACTATACTTATTACTCTTGATATTATCAATCTAACTCATATTATTAGCCATATTATGCTTATATGATCGATAGAACGAAAATTACTATACTTATTGCACTCACTCTTATCAATCCAACTCATATTATTAACCATATTATGCAGATATGATCGATAGAACGACAATTACTATAATTATTACTCTTATTATTATCAATCTAACTCATATTATTGGCCATATTATGCTTATATGATCGATAGAACGACAATTACTATACTTATTACTCTTATTATTATCAATCTAACTCATATTATTAGCCATATTATGCTTATATGATAGATAGAACGAAAATTATTATACTTATTACACTCACTGTTATCAATGTAACTCATATTATTAGCCATATTTCGGTTATATAACCGATGGAACGACAATTACTATACTCATTACTCTTATTATTATCAATATAACTCATATTATTAACCATATTATGCAGATATGATCGATAGAACGACAATTACTATAATTATTACTCTTATTATTATCAATCTAACTCATATTATTGGCCATATTATGCTTATATGATCGATAGAACGACAATTACTATACTTATTACTCTTATTATTATCAATCTAACTCATATTATTAGCCATATTATGCTTATATGATAGATAGAACGAAAATTACTATACTTATTACACTCACTGTTATCAATCTAACTCATATTATTAGCCATATTTTGGTTATATAACCGATAGAACGACAATTACTATACTTATTACTCTTAATATAATCAATCTAACTCATATTATTAGCCATATTATGCTTATATGATCGATAGAACGAAAATTACTATACTTATTACACTCACTGTTATCAATCTAACTCATATTATTAGCCATATTTTGTTTATATAACCGATAGAACGACAATTACTATACTTATTGCACACACTGTTATCAATCCAACTCATATTATGAACCATATTATGCAGATATGATCGATAGAACGATAATTACTATACTCACTACTCTTATTATTATCAATCTAACTCATATTATTAACCATATTATGCAGATATAATCGATAGAACGACAATTACTATAATAATTACTCTTATTATTATCATTCTAACTCATATTATTAGACATATTATGTTTATATGATCGATAGTACGACAATTACTATACTCATTACTCTTACTATTATCAATCTAACTCATATTATTAGCCATATTATGCTTATATGATCGATAGAACGACAATTACTATACTTATTACTCTTAATATTATCAATCTAACTCATATTATTAGCCATATTATGCTTATATGATCGATAGTACGAAAATTACTATACTTATTACACTCACTGTTATCAATCTAACTCATATTATTAGCCATATTTTGGTTATATAACCGATAGAACGACAATTACTATACTTACTACACTCACTGTTATCAATCTAACTCATATTATTAGTCATATTATGCTTATATGATCGATAGAACGACAATTACTATACTTATTACTCTTATTATTATCAATCTAACTCATATTATTAACCATATTATGCAGATATGATCGATAGAACGACAATTGCAATACTCATTACTCTTATTATTATCAATCTAACTCATATTATTAGCTTATTATGCAGATATGATCGATAGAACGACAATTGCAATACTCATTACTCTTATTATTATCAATCTAACTCATATTATTAGCTTATTATGCAGATATGATCGATAGAACGACAATTACTATACTCATTACTCTTATTATTATCAATCCAACTCATATTATGAACCATATTATGCAGATATGATCGATAGAACGACAATTACTCTACTCACTACTCTTATTATTATACTCACTACTCTTATTATTATCAATCTAACTCATATTATTGGCCATATTATGCTTATATGATCGATAGAACAACAATTACTATACTTATTACTCTCATTATTATCAATCTAACTCATATTATTAGCCATATTGTGCTTATATGACCGATAGAACGACAATTACTATACTTATTACACTCACTGTTATCAATCTAACTCATATTATTAGCCATATTTTGGTTATATAACCGATAGAACGACAATTACTATACTTACTACACTCACTGTTATCAATCTAACTCTTATTATTAGTCATATTATGCTTATATGATCGATAGAACGACAATTACTATACTTATTACTCTTATTATTATCAATCTAACTCATATTATTAACCATATTATGCTTATATGATCGATAGAACGACAATTACTATACTTATTACTCTCATTATTATCAATCTAACTCATATTATTGGCCATATTATGCTTATATGATCGATAGAACGACAATTACTATACTTATTACTCTTATTATTATCAATCTAACTCATATTATTAGCCATATTATGCTTATATGATCGATAGAACGACAATTGCAATACTCATTACTCTTATTATTATCAATCTAACTCATATTATTAGCTTATTATGCAGATATGACCGATAGAACGACAATTGCAATACTCATTACTCTTATTATTATCAATCTAACTCATATTATTAGCTTATTATGCAGATATGATCGATAGAACGACAATTACTATACTCATTACTCTTATTATTATCAATCCAACTCATATTATGAACCATATTATGCAGATATGATCGATAGAACGACAATTACTATACTCACTACTCTTATTATTATCAATCTAACTCATATTATTGGCCATATTATGCTTATATGATCGATAGAACGACAATTACTATACTTATTACTCTTATTATTATCAATCTAACTCATATTATTAGCCATATTATGCTTATATGATAGATAGAACGAAAATTACTATACTTATTACACTCACTGTTATCAATCTAACTCATATTATTAGCCATATTTTGGTTATATAACCGATAGAACGACAATTACTATACTTATTACTCTTAATATTATCAATCTAACTCATATTATTAGCCATATTATGCTTATATGATCGATAGAACGAAAATTACTATACTTATTGCACACACTGTTATCAATCCAACTCATATTATGAACCATATTATGCAGATATGATCGATAGAACGATAATTACTATACTCACTACTCTTATTATTATCAATCTAACTCATATTATTAACCATATTATGCAGATATAATCAATAGAACGACAATTACTATAATAATTACTCTTATTATTATCATTCTAAATCATATTATTAGACATATTATGCTTATATGATCGATAGTACGACAATTACTATACTTATTACTCCTATTATTATCAATCTAACTCATATTATTAGCCATTTTATGCCTATATGATCGATAGGACGATAATTTCTATACTCATTACTCTTATTATTATCAATCTAACTCATATTATTAGCGATATTATGCTTATATGATCGATAGAACGAAAATTACTATACTTATTACTCTTATTATTATAAATCTAACTCATATTATTAGCCATATTATGGTTATATGACCGATAGAATGACAATTACTATACTTATTACTCTTATTATTATCAATCTAACTCATATTATTAGCCATATTATGCTTATATGATCGATAGAACGACAATTGCTATACTTACTACTCTTATTATTATCAATCTAACTCATATTATTATCCATATTATGCTTATATGATCGATAGGACGACAATTACTATACTTATTACACTCACTATTATCAATCTAACTCATATTATTAGCCATATTATGGTTATATGACCGATAGAACGACAATTACTATACTTATTACTCCTATTATTATCAATCTAACTCATATTATTAGCCATATTATGCCTATATGATCGATAGGATGACAATTTCTATACTCATTACTCTTATTGTTATCAATCTAACTCATTATTAGCGATATTATGCTTATATGATCGATAGAACGAAAATTACTATACTTATTACTCTTATTATTATAAATCTAACTCATATTATTAGCCATATTATGGTTATATGACCGATAGAATGACAATTACTATACTTATTACTCTTATTATTATCAATCTAACTCATATTATTAGCCATATTATGCTTATATGATCGATAGAACGACAATTGCTATACTTACTACTCTTATTATTATCAATCTAACTCATATTATTATCTATATTATGCCTATATGATCGATAGGACGACAATTACTATACTCATTACTCTTATTATTTTCAATCTAACTCATATTATTAGCCATATTTTGCTTATATGATCGATAGAACGACAATTACTATACTTATTACTCTTGATATTATCAATCTAACTCATATTATTAGCCATATTATGCTTATATGATCGATAGAACGAAAATTACTATACTTATTGCACTCACTCTTATCAATCCAACTCATATTATTAACCATATTATGCAGATATGATCGATAGAACGACAATTACTATAATTATTACTCTTATTATTATCAATCTAACTCATATTATTGGCCATATTATGCTTATATGATCGATAGAACGACAATTACTATACTTATTACTCTTATTATTATCAATCTAACTCATATTATTAGCCATATTATGCTTATATGATAGATAGAACGAAAATTACTATACTTATTACACTCACTGTTATCAATCTAACTCATATTATTAGCCATATTTTGGTTATATAACCGATAGAACGACAATTACTATACTTATTACTCTTAATATAATCAATCTAACTCATATTATTAGCCATATTATGCTTATATGATCGATAGAACGAAAATTACTATACTTATTACACTCACTGTTATCAATCTAACTCATATTATTAGCCATATTTTGTTTATATAACCGATAGAACGACAATTACTATACTTATTGCACACACTGTTATCAATCCAACTCATATTATGAACCATATTATGCAGATATGATCGATAGAACGATAATTACTATACTCACTACTCTTATTATTATCAATCTAACTCATATTATTAACCATATTATGCAGATATAATCGATAGAACGACAATTACTATAATAATTACTCTTATTATTATCATTCTAACTCATATTATTAGACATATTATGTTTATATGATCGATAGTACGACAATTACTATACTCATTACTCTTACTATTATCAATCTAACTCATATTATTAGCCATATTATGCTTATATGATCGATAGAACGACAATTACTATACTTATTACTCTTAATATTATCAATCTAACTCATATTATTAGCCATATTATGCTTATATGATCGATAGTACGAAAATTACTATACTTATTACACTCACTGTTATCAATCTAACTCATATTATTAGCCATATTTTGGTTATATAACCGATAGAACGACAATTACTATACTTACTACACTCACTGTTATCAATCTAACTCATATTATTAGTCATATTATGCTTATATGATCGATAGAACGACAATTACTATACTTATTACTCTTATTATTATCAATCTAACTCATATTATTAACCATATTATGCAGATATGATCGATAGAACGACAATTGCAATACTCATTACTCTTATTATTATCAATCTAACTCATATTATTAGCTTATTATGCAGATATGATCGATAGAACGACAATTGCAATACTCATTACTCTTATTATTATCAATCTAACTCATATTATTAGCTTATTATGCAGATATGATCGATAGAACGACAATTACTATACTCATTACTCTTATTATTATCAATCCAACTCATATTATGAACCATATTATGCAGATATGATCGATAGAACGACAATTACTCTACTCACTACTCTTATTATTATACTCACTACTCTTATTATTATCAATCTAACTCATATTATTGGCCATATTATGCTTATATGATCGATAGAACAACAATTACTATACTTATTACTCTCATTATTATCAATCTAACTCATATTATTAGCCATATTGTGCTTATATGACCGATAGAACGACAATTACTATACTTATTACACTCACTGTTATCAATCTAACTCATATTATTAGCCATATTTTGGTTATATAACCGATAGAACGACAATTACTATACTTACTACACTCACTGTTATCAATCTAACTCTTATTATTAGTCATATTATGCTTATATGATCGATAGAACGACAATTACTATACTTATTACTCTTATTATTATCAATCTAACTCATATTATTAACCATATTATGCTTATATGATCGATAGAACGACAATTACTATACTTATTACTCTCATTATTATCAATCTAACTCATATTATTGGCCATATTATGCTAATATGATCGATAGAACGAAAATTACTATACCTATTACTCTCATTATTATCAATATAACTCATATTATTAGCCATATTGTGCTTATATGACCGATAGAACGACAATTACTATACTTATTACACCCACTATTATCAGTCTAACTCATATTATTAGCCATATTATGCTTATATGATCGATAGAACGACAATTACAATACCCATTACTCTTATTATTATCAATCTAACTCATATTATTAGCCATATTATGGTTATATGACCAATAGAACGACAATTGCTATACTTATTACTCTTATTATTATCAATCTAACTCATATTATTGGCCATATTATGCTTATATGATCGATAGAACGACAATTACTATACTTATTACTCTTATTATTATCAATCTAACTCATATTATTAGCCATATTATGCTTATATGATAGATAGAACGAAAATTATTATACTTATTACACTCACTGTTATCAATGTAACTCATATTATTAGCCATATTTCGGTTATATAACCGATAGAACGACAATTACTATACTCATTACTCTTATTATTATCAATCTAACTCATATTATTAACCATATTATGCAGATATGATCGATAGAACGACAATTACTATAATTATTACTCTTATTATTATCAATCTAACTCATATTATTGGCCATATTATGCTTATATGATCGATAGGACGACAATTACTATACTTATTACTCTTATTATTATCAATCTAACTCATATTATTAGCCATATTATGCTTATATGATCGATAGAATGACAATTACTATACTCATTATTCTTATTATTATCAATCTAACTCATAGTATTTACCATATTATGCTCATGTCGTCGATGGAACAACTACTATACTTATTACTCTTATTATTATCAATCTAACACATATTATTAGCCATATTATGCTTATATGATCGATAGACCGACAATTAATATACTTATTATTCTTGTTATTATCAATCTAACTCATATTATTATCCATATTATGCTTATATGATCGATAGGACGACAATTACTATACTTATTACTCCTATTATTATCAATCTAACTCATATTATTAGCCATTTTATGCCTATATGATCGATAGGACGACAATTAATATACTTATTATTCTTGTTATTATCAATCTAACTCATATTATTATCCATATTATGCTTATATGATCGATAGAACGAAAATTACTATACTTACTGCACTCACTCTTATCAATCCAACTCATATTATTAACCATATTATGCAGATATGATCGATAGAACGACAATTACTATAATTATTACTCTTATTATTATCAATCTAACTCATATTATTGGCCATATTATGCTTATATGATCGATAGAACGACAATTACTATACTTATTACTCTTATTATTATCAATCTAACTCATATTATTAGCCATATTATGCTTATATGATAGATAGAACGAAAATTATTATACTTATTACACTCACTGTTATCAATGTAACTCATATTATTAGCCATATTTCGGTTATATAACCGATAGAACGACAATTACTATACTCATTACTCTTATTATTATCAATCTAACTCATATTATTAACCATATTATGCAGATATGATCGATAGAACGACAATTACTATAATTATTACTCTTATTATTATCAATCTAACTCATATTATTGGCCATATTATGCTTATATGATCGATAGAACGACAATTACTATACTTATTACTCTTATTATTATCAATCTAACTCATATTATTAGCCATATTATGCTTATATGATAGATAGAACGAAAATTACTATACTTATTACACTCACTGTTATCAATCTAACTCATATTATTAGCCATATTTTGGTTATATAACCGATAGAACGACAATTACTATACTTATTACTCTTAATATTATCAATCTAACTCATATTATTAGCCATATTATGCTTATATGATCGATAGAACGAAAATTACTATACTTATTACACTCACTGTTATCAATCTAACTCATATTATTAGCCATATTTTGTTTATATAACCGATAGAACGACAATTACTATACTTATTGCACACACTGTTATCAATCCAACTCATATTATGAACCATATTATGCAGATATGATCGATAGAACGATAATTACTATACTCACTACTCTTATTATTATCAATCTAACTCATATTATTAACCATATTATGCAGATATAATCGATAGAACGACAATTACTATAATAATTACTCTTATTATTATCATTCTAAATCATATTATTAGACATATTATGCTTATATGATCGATAGTACGACAATTACTATACTCATTACTCTTACTATTATCAATCTAACTCATATTATTAGCCATATTATGCTTATATGAGCGATAGAACGACAATTACTATACTTATTACTCTTAATATTATCAATCTAACTCATATTATTAGCCATATTATGCTTATATGATCGATAGAATGACAATTACTATACTTATTATTCTTATTATTATCAATCTAACTCATAGTATTTACCATATTATGCTCATATCGTCGATGGAACAACTACTATACTTATTACTCTTATTATTATCAATCTAACACATATTATTAGCCATATTATGCTTATATGATCGATAGACCGACAATTAATATACTTATTATTCTTGTTATTATCAATCTAACTCATATTATTATCCATATTATGCTTATATGATCGATAGGACGACAATTACTATACTTATTACTCTTATTATTATCAATCTAACTCATATTATTAGCCATATTATGCTTATATGATCGATAGAATGACAATTACTATACTTATTATTCTTATTATTATCAATCTAACTCATAGTATTTACCATATTATGCTCATATCGTCGATGGAACAACTACTATACTTATTACTCTTATTATTATCAGTCTAACACATATTATTAGCCATATTATGCTTATATGATCGATAGACCGACAATTAATATACTTATTATTCTTGTTATTATCAATCTAACTCATATTATTATCCATATTATGCTTATATGATCGATAGGACGACAATTACTATACTTATTACTCTTAATATTATCAATCTAACTCATATTATTAGCCATATTATGCTTATATGATCGATAGTACGAAAATTACTATACTTATTACACTCACTGTTATCAATCTAACTCATATTATTAGCCATATTTTGGTTATATAACCGATAGAACGACAATTACTATACTTACTACACTCACTGTTATCAATATAACTCATATTATTAGTCATATTATGCTTATATGATCGATAGAACGACAATTACTATACTTATTACTCTTATTATTATCAATCTAACTCATATTATTAACCATATTATGCAGATATGATCGATAGAACGACAATTGCAATACTCATTACTCTTATTATTATCAATCTAACTCATATTATTAGCTTATTATGCAGATATGATCGATAGAACGACAATTGCAATACTCATTACTCTTATTATTATCAATCTAACTCATATTATTGGCCATATTATGCTTATATGATCGATAGAACGACAATTACTATACTTATTACTCTTATTATTATCAATCTAACTCATATTATTAGCCATATTATGCTTATATGATAGATAGAACGAAAATTACTATACTTATTACACTCACTGTTATCAATCTAACTCATATTATTAGCCATATTTTGGTTATATAACCGATAGAACGACAATTACTATACTTATTACTCTTAATATTATCAATCTAACTCATATTATTAGCCATATTATGCTTATATGATCGATAGAACGAAAATTACTATACTTATTGCACACACTGTTATCAATCCAACTCATATTATGAACCATATTATGCAGATATGATCGATAGAACGATAATTACTATACTCACTACTCTTATTATTATCAATCTAACTCATATTATTAACCATATTATGCAGATATAATCGATAGAACGACAATTACTATAATAATTACTCTTATTATTATCATTCTAAATCATATTATTAGACATATTATGCTTATATGATCGATAGTACGACAATTACTATACTTATTACTCCTATTATTATCAATCTAACTCATATTATTAGCCATTTTATGCCTATATGATCGATAGGACGACAATTTCTATACTCATTACTCTTATTATTATCAATCTAACTCATATTATTAGCGATATTATGCTTATATGATCGATAGAACGAAAATTACTATACTTATTACTCTTATTATTATAAATCTAACTCATATTATTAGCCATATTATGGTTATATGACCGATAGAATGACAATTACTATACTTATTACTCTTATTATTATCAATCTAACTCATATTATTAGCCATATTATGCTTATATGATCGATAGAACGACAATTGCTATACTTACTACTCTTATTATTATCAATCTAACTCATATTATTATCCATATTATGCTTATATGATCGATAGGACGACAATTACTATACTTATTACACTCACTATTATCAATCTAACTCATATTATTAGCCATATTATGGTTATATGACCGATAGAACGACAATTACTATACTTATTACTCCTATTATTATCAATCTAACTCATATTATTAGCCATATTATGCCTATATGATCGATAGGATGACAATTTCTATACTCATTACTCTTATTGTTATCAATCTAACTCATTATTAGCGATATTATGCTTATATGATCGATAGAACGAAAATTACTATACTTATTACTCTTATTATTATAAATCTAACTCATATTATTAGCCATATTATGGTTATATGACCGATAGAATGACAATTACTATACTTATTACTCTTATTATTATCAATCTAACTCATATTATTAGCCATATTATGCTTATATGATCGATAGAACGACAATTGCTATACTTACTACTCTTATTATTATCAATCTAACTCATATTATTATCTATATTATGCCTATATGATCGATAGGACGACAATTACTATACTCATTACTCTTATTATTTTCAATCTAACTCATATTATTAGCCATATTTTGCTTGTATGATCGATAGAACGACAATTACTATACTTATTACTCTTGATGTTATCAATCTAACTCATATTATTAGCCATATTATGCTTATATGATCGATAGAACGAAAATTACTATACTTATTGCACTCACTCTTATCAATCCAACTCATATTATTAACCATATTATGCAGATATGATCGATAGAACGACAATTACTATAATTATTACTCTTATTATTATCAATCTAACTCATATTATTGGCCATATTATGCTTATATGATCGATAGAGCGACAATTACTATACTTATTACTCTTATTATTATCAATCTAACTCATATTATTAGCCATATTATGCTTATATGATAGATAGAACGAAAATTATTATACTTATTACACTCACTGTTATCAATGTAACTCATATTATTAGCCATATTTCGGTTATATAACCGATAGAACGACAATTACTATACTCATTACTCTTATTATTATCAATATAACTCATATTATTAACCATATTATGCAGATATGATCGATAGAACGACAATTACTATAATTATTACTCTTATTATTATCAATCTAACTCATATTATTGGCCATATTATGCTTATATGATCGATAGAACGACAATTACTATACTTATTACTCTTATTATTATCAATCTAACTCATATTATTAGCCATATTATGCTTATATGATAGATAGAACGAAAATTACTATACTTATTACACTCACTGTTATCAATCTAACTCATATTATTAGCCATATTTTGGTTATATAACCGATAGAACGACAATTACTATACTTATTACTCTTAATATAATCAATCTAACTCATATTATTAGCCATATTATGCTTATATGATCGATAGAACGAAAATTACTATACTTATTACACTCACTGTTATCAATCTAACTCATATTATTAGCCATATTTTGTTTATATAACCGATAGAACGACAATTACTATACTTATTGCACACACTGTTATCAATCCAACTCATATTATGAACCATATTATGCAGATATGATCGATAGAACGATAATTACTATACTCACTACTCTTATTGTTATCAATCTAACTCATATTATTGGCCATATTATGCTTATATGATCGATAGAACGACAATTACTATACTTATTACTCTTATTATTATCAATCTAACTCATATTATTAGCCATATTATGCTTATATGATAGATAGAACGAAAATTACTATACTTATTACACTCACTGTTATCAATCTAACTCATATTATTAGCCATATTTTGATTATATAACCGATAGAACGACAATTACTATACTTATTACTCTTAATATAATCAATCTAACTCATATTATTAGCCATATTATGCTTATATGATCGATAGAACGAAAATTACTATACTTATTACACTCACTGTTATCAATCTAACTCATATTATTAGCCATATTTTGTTTATATAACCGATAGAACGACAATTACTATACTTATTGCACACACTGTTATCAATCCAACTCATATTATGAACCATATTATGCAGATATGATCGATAGAACGATAATTACTATACTCACTACTCTTATTATTATCAATCTAACTCATATTATTAACCATATTATGCAGATATAATCGATAGAACGACAATTACTATAATAATTACTCTTATTATTATCATTCTAACTCATATTATTAGACATATTATGTTTATATGATCGATAGTACGACAATTACTATACTCATTACTCTTACTATTATCAATCTAACTCATATTATTAGCCATATTATGCTTATATGATCGATAGAACGACAATTACTATACTTATTACTCTTAATATAATCAATCTAACTCATATTATTAGCCATATTATGCTTATATGATCGATAGAACGAAAATTACTATACTTATTACACTCACTGTTATCAATCTAACTCATATTATTAGCCATATTTTGTTTATATAACCGATAGAACGACAATTACTATACTTATTGCACACACTGTTATCAATCCAACTCATATTATGAACCATATTATGCAGATATGATCGATAGAACGATAATTACTATACTCACTACTCTTATTATTATCAATCTAACTCATATTATTAACCATATTATGCAGATATAATCGATAGAACGACAATTACTATAATAATTACTCTTATTATTATCATTCTAACTCATATTATTAGACATATTATGTTTATATGATCGATAGTACGACAATTACTATACTCATTACTCTTACTATTATCAATCTAACTCATATTATTAGCCATATTATGCTTATATGATCGATAGAACGACAATTACTATACTTATTACTCTTAATATTATCAATCTAACTCATATTATTAGCCATATTATGCTTATATGATCGATAGTACGAAAATTACTATCCTTATTACACTCACTGTTATCAATCTAACTCATATTATTAGCCATATTTTGGTTATATAACCGATAGAACGACAATTACTATACTTACTACACTCACTGTTATCAATCTAACTCATATTATTAGTCATATTATGCTTATATGATCGATAGAACGACAATTACTATACTTATTACTCTTATTATTATCAATCTAACTCATATTATTAACCATATTATGCAGATATGATCGATAGAACGACAATTGCAATACTCATTACTCTTATTATTATCAATCTAACTCATATTATTAGCTTATTATGCAGATATGATCGATAGAACGACAATTGCAATACTCATTACTCTTATTATTATCAATCTAACTCATATTATTAGCTTATTATGCAGATATGATCGATAGAACGACAATTACTATACTCATTACTCTTATTATTATCAATCCAACTCATATTATGAACCATATTATGCAGATATGATCGATAGAACGACAATTACTCTACTCACTACTCTTATTATTATACTCACTACTCTTATTATTATCAATCTAACTCATATTATTGGCCATATTATGCTTATATGATCGATAGAACAACAATTACTATACTTATTACTCTCATTATTATCAATCTAACTCATATTATTAGCCATATTGTGCTTATATGACCGATAGAACGACAATTACTATACTTATTACACTCACTGTTATCAATCTAACTCATATTATTAGCCATATTTTGGTTATATAACCGATAGAACGACAATTACTATACTTACTACACTCACTGTTATCAATCTAACTCTTATTATTAGTCATATTATGCTTATATGATCGATAGAACGACAATTACTATACTTATTACTCTTATTATTATCAATCTAACTCATATTATTAACCATATTATGCTTATATGATCGATAGAACGACAATTACTATACTTATTACTCTCATTATTATCAATCTAACTCATATTATTAGCCATATTGTGCTTATATGACCGATAGAACGACAATTACTATACTTATTACACTCACTATTATCAATCTAACTCATATTATTAGCCATATTATGGTTATATGACCGATAGAACGACAATTTCTATACTCATTACTCTTATTATTATCAATCTAACTCATATTATTAGCGATATTATGCTTATATGATCTATAGAACGATAATTACTATACGTATTACTCCTATTATTATCAACCTAACTCATATTATTAGCGATATTATGCTTATATGATCGATAGAACGACAATTACAATACTCGTTACTCTTATTATTATCAATCTAACTCATATTATTAGCCATATTATGGTTATATGACCGATAGAACGACAATTACTATACTGATTACTCTTATTATTACCATTCTAACTCATATTATTAACCATATTATGAAGATATGATCGATAGAACGACAATTACTATACTTATTACCCTTATTATTATCAATCTAACTCATATTATTGGCCATATTATGCTTATATGATCGATAGAACGAAAATTACTATACCTATTACTCTCATTATTATCAATATAACTCATATTATTAGCCATATTGTGCTTATATGACCGATAGAACGACAATTACTATACTTATTACACCCACTATTATCAGTCTAACTCATATTATTAGCCATATTATGCTTATATGATCGATAGAACGACAATTACAATACCCATTACTCTTATTATTATCAATCTAACTCATATTATTAGCCATATTATGGTTATATGACCAATAGAACGACAATTGCTATACTTATTACTCTTATTATTATCAATCTAACTCATATTATTAGCCATATTATGCTTATATGATCGATAGAACGACAATTACTATACTTATTACTCTTATTATTATCAATCTAACTCATATTATTAGCCATATTATGCCTATATGATCGATAGGACGACAATTACTATACTCATTACTCTTATTATTATCAATCTAACTCATATTATTAGCCATATTATGCTTATATGATCGATAGGACGACAATTACTATACTTATTACTCTTATTATTATCAATCTAACTCATATTATTAGCCATATTATGCTTATATGATCGATAGAACGACAATTGCAATACTCATTACTCTTATTATTATCAATCTAACTCATATTATTAGCTTATTATGCAGATATGATCGATAGAACGACAATTACTATACTCATTACTCTTATTATTATCAATCCAACTCATATTATTAACCATATTATGCAGATATGATCGATAGAACGACAATTACTATAATTATTACTCTTATTATTATCAATCTAACTCATATTATTGGCCATATTATGCTTATATGATCGATAGGACGACAATTACTATACTTATTACTCTTATTATTATCAATCTAACTCATATTATTAGCCATATTATGCTTATATGATCGATAGAATGACAATTACTATACTTATTATTCTTATTATTATCAATCTAACTCATAGTATTTACCATATTATGCTCATATCGTCGATGGAACAACTACTATACTTATTACTCTTATTATTATCAGTCTAACACATATTATTAGCCATATTATGCTTATATGATCGATAGACCGACAATTAATATACTTATTATTCTTGTTATTATCAATCTAACTCATATTATTATCCATATTATGCTTATATGATCGATAGGACGACAATTACTATACTTATTACTCCTATTATTATCAATCTAACTCATATTATTAGCCATTTTATGCCTATATGATCGATAGGACGACAATTAATATACTTATTATTCTTGTTATTATCAATCTAACTCATATTATTATCCATATTATGCTTATATGATCGATAGAACGAAAATTACTATACTTATTGCACTCACTCTTATCAATCCAACTCATATTATTAACCATATTATGCAGATATGATCGATAGAACGACAATTACTATAATTATTACTCTTATTATTATCAATCTAACTCATATTATTGGCCATATTATGCTTATATGATCGATAGAACGACAATTACTATACTTATTGCTCTTATTATTATCAATCTAACTCATATTATTAGCCATATTATGCTTATATGATAGATAGAACGAAAATTATTATACTTATTACACTCATTGTTATCAATGTAACTCATATTATTAGCCATATTTCGGTTATATAACCGATAGAACGACAATTACTATACTCACTACTCTTATTATTATCAATCTAACTCATATTATTAACCATATTATGCAGATATAATCGATAGAACGACAATTACTATAATAATTACTCTTATTATTATCATTCTAACTCATATTATTAGACATATTATGTTTATATGATCGATAGTACGACAATTACTATACTCATTACTCTTACTATTATCAATCTAACTCATATTATTAGCCATATTATGCTTATATGATCGATAGAACGACAATTACTATACTTATTACTCTTAATATTATCAATCTAACTCATATTATTAGCCATATTATGCTTATATGATCGATAGTACGAAAATTACTATACTTATTACACTCACTGTTATCAATCTAACTCATATTATTAGCCATATTTTGGTTATATAACCGATAGAACGACAATTACTATACTTACTACACTCACTGTTATCAATATAACTCATATTATTAGTCATATTATGCTTATATGATCGATAGAACGACAATTACTATACTTATTACTCTTATTATTATCAATCTAACTCATATTATTAACCATATTATGCAGATATGATCGATAGAACGACAATTGCAATACTCATTACTCTTATTATTATCAATCTAACTCATATTATTAGCTTATTATGCAGATATGATCGATAGAACGACAATTGCAATACTCATTACTCTTATTATTATCAATCTAACTCATATTATTGGCCATATTATGCTTATATGATCGATAGAACGACAATTACTATACTTATTACTCTTATTATTATCAATCTAACTCATATTATTAGCCATATTATGCTTATATGATAGATAGAACGAAAATTACTATACTTATTACACTCACTGTTATCAATCTAACTCATATTATTAGCCATATTTTGGTTATATAACCGATAGAACGACAATTACTATACTTATTACTCTTAATATTATCAATCTAACTCATATTATTAGCCATATTATGCTTATATGATCGATAGAACGAAAATTACTATACTTATTGCACACACTGTTATCAATCCAACTCATATTATGAACCATATTATGCAGATATGATCGATAGAACGATAATTACTATACTCACTACTCTTATTATTATCAATCTAACTCATATTATTAACCATATTATGCAGATATAATCGATAGAACGACAATTACTATAATAATTACTCTTATTATTATCATTCTAAATCATATTATTAGACATATTATGCTTATATGATCGATAGTACGACAATTACTATACTTATTACTCCTATTATTATCAATCTAACTCATATTATTAGCCATTTTATGCCTATATGATCGATAGGACGACAATTTCTATACTCATTACTCTTATTATTATCAATCTAACTCATATTATTAGCGATATTATGCTTATATGATCGATAGAACGAAAATTACTATACTTATTACTCTTATTATTATAAATCTAACTCATATTATTAGCCATATTATGGTTATATGACCGATAGAATGACAATTACTATACTTATTACTCTTATTATTATCAATCTAACTCATATTATTAGCCATATTATGCTTATATGATCGATAGAACGACAATTGCTATACTTACTACTCTTATTATTATCAATCTAACTCATATTATTATCCATATTATGCTTATATGATCGATAGGACGACAATTACTATACTTATTACACTCACTATTATCAATCTAACTCATATTATTAGCCATATTATGGTTATATGACCGATAGAACGACAATTACTATACTTATTACTCCTATTATTATCAATCTAACTCATATTATTAGCCATATTATGCCTATATGATCGATAGGATGACAATTTCTATACTCATTACTCTTATTGTTATCAATCTAACTCATTATTAGCGATATTATGCTTATATGATCGATAGAACGAAAATTACTATACTTATTACTCTTATTATTATAAATCTAACTCATATTATTAGCCATATTATGGTTATATGACCGATAGAATGACAATTACTATACTTATTACTCTTATTATTATCAATCTAACTCATATTATTAGCCATATTATGCTTATATGATCGATAGAACGACAATTGCTATACTTACTACTCTTATTATTATCAATCTAACTCATATTATTATCTATATTATGCCTATATGATCGATAGGACGACAATTACTATACTCATTACTCTTATTATTTTCAATCTAACTCATATTATTAGCCATATTTTGCTTGTATGATCGATAGAACGACAATTACTATACTTATTACTCTTGATGTTATCAATCTAACTCATATTATTAGCCATATTATGCTTATATGATCGATAGAACGAAAATTACTATACTTATTGCACTCACTCTTATCAATCCAACTCATATTATTAACCATATTATGCAGATATGATCGATAGAACGACAATTACTATAATTATTACTCTTATTATTATCAATCTAACTCATATTATTGGCCATATTATGCTTATATGATCGATAGAGCGACAATTACTATACTTATTACTCTTATTATTATCAATCTAACTCATATTATTAGCCATATTATGCTTATATGATAGATAGAACGAAAATTATTATACTTATTACACTCACTGTTATCAATGTAACTCATATTATTAGCCATATTTCGGTTATATAACCGATAGAACGACAATTACTATACTCATTACTCTTATTATTATCAATATAACTCATATTATTAACCATATTATGCAGATATGATCGATAGAACGACAATTACTATAATTATTACTCTTATTATTATCAATCTAACTCATATTATTGGCCATATTATGCTTATATGATCGATAGAACGACAATTACTATACTTATTACTCTTATTATTATCAATCTAACTCATATTATTAGCCATATTATGCTTATATGATAGATAGAACGAAAATTACTATACTTATTACACTCACTGTTATCAATCTAACTCATATTATTAGCCATATTTTGGTTATATAACCGATAGAACGACAATTACTATACTTATTACTCTTAATATAATCAATCTAACTCATATTATTAGCCATATTATGCTTATATGATCGATAGAACGAAAATTACTATACTTATTACACTCACTGTTATCAATCTAACTCATATTATTAGCCATATTTTGTTTATATAACCGATAGAACGACAATTACTATACTTATTGCACACACTGTTATCAATCCAACTCATATTATGAACCATATTATGCAGATATGATCGATAGAACGATAATTACTATACTCACTACTCTTATTGTTATCAATCTAACTCATATTATTGGCCATATTATGCTTATATGATCCATAGAACGACAATTACTATACTTATTACTCTTATTATTATCAATCTAACTCATATTATTAGCCATATTATGCTTATATGATAGATAGAACGAAAATTACTATACTTATTACACTCACTGTTATCAATCTAACTCATATTATTAGCCATATTTTGGTTATATAACCGATAGAACGACAATTACTATACTTATTACTCTTAATATAATCAATCTAACTCATATTATTAGCCATATTATGCTTATATGATCGATAGAACGAAAATTACTATACTTATTACACTCACTGTTATCAATCTAACTCATATTATTAGCCATATTTTGTTTATATAACCGATAGAACGACAATTACTATACTTATTGCACACACTGTTATCAATCCAACTCATATTATGAACCATATTATGCAGATATGATCGATAGAACGATAATTACTATACTCACTACTCTTATTATTATCAATCTAACTCATATTATTAACCATATTATGCAGATATAATCGATAGAACGACAATTACTATAATAATTACTCTTATTATTATCATTCTAACTCATATTATTAGACATATTATGTTTATATGATCGATAGTACGACAATTACTATACTCATTACTCTTACTATTATCAATCTAACTCATATTATTAGCCATATTATGCTTATATGATCGATAGAACGACAATTACTATACTTATTACTCTTAATATAATCAATCTAACTCATATTATTAGCCATATTATGCTTATATGATCGATAGAACGAAAATTACTATACTTATTACACTCACTGTTATCAATCTAACTCATATTATTAGCCATATTTTGTTTATATAACCGATAGAACGACAATTACTATACTTATTGCACACACTGTTATCAATCCAACTCATATTATGAACCATATTATGCAGATATGATCGATAGAACGATAATTACTATACTCACTACTCTTATTATTATCAATCTAACTCATATTATTAACCATATTATGCAGATATAATCGATAGAACGACAATTACTATAATAATTACTCTTATTATTATCATTCTAACTCATATTATTAGACATATTATGTTTATATGATCGATAGTACGACAATTACTATACTCATTACTCTTACTATTATCAATCTAACTCATATTATTAGCCATATTATGCTTATATGATCGATAGAACGACAATTACTATACTTATTACTCTTAATATTATCAATCTAACTCATATTATTAGCCATATTATGCTTATATGATCGATAGTACGAAAATTACTATCCTTATTACACTCACTGTTATCAATCTAACTCATATTATTAGCCATATTTTGGTTATATAACCGATAGAACGACAATTACTATACTTACTACACTCACTGTTATCAATCTAACTCATATTATTAGTCATATTATGCTTATATGATCGATAGAACGACAATTACTATACTTATTACTCTTATTATTATCAATCTAACTCATATTATTAACCATATTATGCAGATATGATCGATAGAACGACAATTGCAATACTCATTACTCTTATTATTATCAATCTAACTCATATTATTAGCTTATTATGCAGATATGATCGATAGAACGACAATTGCAATACTCATTACTCTTATTATTATCAATCTAACTCATATTATTAGCTTATTATGCAGATATGATCGATAGAACGACAATTACTATACTCATTACTCTTATTATTATCAATCCAACTCATATTATGAACCATATTATGCAGATATGATCGATAGAACGACAATTACTCTACTCACTACTCTTATTATTATACTCACTACTCTTATTATTATCAATCTAACTCATATTATTGGCCATATTATGCTTATATGATCGATAGAACAACAATTACTATACTTATTACTCTCATTATTATCAATCTAACTCATATTATTAGCCATATTGTGCTTATATGACCGATAGAACGACAATTACTATACTTATTACACTCACTGTTACCAATCTAACTCATATTATTAGCCATATTTTGGTTATATAACCGATAGAACGACAATTACTATACTTACTACACTCACTGTTATCAATCTAACTCTTATTATTAGTCATATTATGCTTATATGATCGATAGAACGACAATTACTATACTTATTACTCTTATTATTATCAATCTAACTCATATTATTAACCATATTATGCTTATATGATCGATAGAACGACAATTACTATACTTATTACTCTCATTATTATCAATCTAACTCATATTATTAGCCATATTGTGCTTATATGACCGATAGAACGACAATTACTATACTTATTACACTCACTATTATCAATCTAACTCATATTATTAGCCATATTATGGTTATATGACCGATAGAACGACAATTTCTATACTCATTACTCTTATTATTATCAATCTAACTCATATTATTAGCGATATTATGCTTATATGATCTATAGAACGATAATTACTATACGTATTACTCCTATTATTATCAACCTAACTCATATTATTAGCGATATTATGCTTATATGATCGATAGAACGACAATTACAATACTCGTTACTCTTATTATTATCAATCTAACTCATATTATTAGCCATATTATGGTTATATGACCGATAGAACGACAATTACTATACTGATTACTCTTATTATTACCATTCTAACTCATATTATTAACCATATTATGAAGATATGATCGATAGAACGACAATTACTATACTTATTACCCTTATTATTATCAATCTAACTCATATTATTGGCCATATTATGCTTATATGATCGATAGAACGAAAATTACTATACCTATTACTCTCATTATTATCAATATAACTCATATTATTAGCCATATTGTGCTTATATGACCGATAGAACGACAATTACTATACTTATTACACCCACTATTATCAGTCTAACTCATATTATTAGCCATATTATGCTTATATGATCGATAGAACGACAATTACAATACCCATTACTCTTATTATTATCAATCTAACTCATATTATTAGCCATATTATGGTTATATGACCAATAGAACGACAATTGCTATACTTATTACTCTTATTATTATCAATCTAACTCATATTATTAGCCATATTATGCTTATATGATCGATAGAACGACAATTACTATACTTATTACTCTTATTATTATCAATCTAACTCATATTATTAGCCATATTATGCCTATATGATCGATAGGACGACAATTACTATACTCATTACTCTTATTATTATCAATCTAACTCATATTATTAGCCATATTATGCTTATATGATCGATAGGACGACAATTACTATACTTATTACTCTTATTATTATCAATCTAACTCATATTATTAGCCATATTATGCTTATATGATCGATAGAACGACAATTGCAATACTCATTACTCTTATTATTATCAATCTAACTCATATTATTAGCTTATTATGCAGATATGATCGATAGAACGACAATTACTATACTCATTACTCTTATTATTATCAATCCAACTCATATTATGAACCATATTATGCAGATATGATCGATAGAACGACAATTACTCTACTCACTACTCTTATTATTATACTCACTACTCTTATTATTATCAATCTAACTCATATTATTGGCCATATTATGCTTATATGATCGATAGAACAACAATTACTATACTTATTACTCTCATTATTATCAATCTAACTCATATTATTAGCCATATTGTGCTTATATGACCGATAGAACGACAATTACTATACTTATTACACTCACTGTTATCAATCTAACTCATATTATTAGCCATATTTTGGTTATATAACCGATAGAACGACAATTACTATACTTACTACACTCACTGTTATCAATCTAACTCTTATTATTAGTCATATTATGCTTATATGATCGATAGAACGACAATTACTATACTTATTACTCTTATTATTATCAATCTAACTCATATTATTAACCATATTATGCTTATATGATCGATAGAACGACAATTACTATACTTATTACTCTCATTATTATCAATCTAACTCATATTATTAGCCATATTGTGCTTATATGACCGATAGAACGACAATTACTATACTTATTACACTCACTATTATCAATCTAACTCATATTATTAGCCATATTATGGTTATATGACCGATAGAACGACAATTTCTATACTCATTACTCTTATTATTATCAATCTAACTCATATTATTAGCGATATTATGCTTATATGATCTATAGAACGATAATTACTATACGTATTACTCCTATTATTATCAACCTAACTCATATTATTAGCGATATTATGCTTATATGATCGATAGAACGACAATTACAATACTCGTTACTCTTATTATTATCAATCTAACTCATATTATTAGCCATATTATGGTTATATGACCGATAGAACGACAATTACTATACTGATTACTCTTATTATTACCATTCTAACTCATATTATTAACCATATTATGAAGATATGATCGATAGAACGACAATTACTATACTTATTACCCTTATTATTATCAATCTAACTCATATTATTGGCCATATTATGCTTATATGATCGATAGAACGAA
>NW_027474614.1:0-34393 GCF_050947335.1 Megachile rotundata | reverse complement strand
AATAAGTATAGTAATTGACGTTCTATCGATTATATAAGCATAATGTGGCTAATAATATGAGTTAGATTGATAATAGTGAGTGTAATATGTATAGTAATTATCGTTTTATCGATCATATAAGCACAATATGGCTAATACTATGAGTTAGATTGGTAATAATAAGAGTAAGAAGTATAGTAATTGTCGTTCCATCGATCATATAAGCATAATATGGCTAATAATATGAGTTATATTGATAACAGTGAGAGTAATAAGTACAGTAATTGTCGTTCTATCGATCATATATGCATAATATGGCTAATAATATGAGTTAGATTGATAATAATAAGAGTAATAAGTATAGTAATTGTCGTTCCATCGAACCTATCTGCATAATATGGTTAATAATATGAGTTAGATTGATAATAGTGTGTGTAATAAGTGTAGTAATTGTTGTTTTATCGATCGTATAAGCATAATATGGCTAATAATATGAGTTAGATTGATAATAATAAGAGTAATGAGTATAGGAATTGTCGTTCTATCAATCATATAAGCATAATATGGCTAATAATATGAGTTAGATTGATAATAATAAGAGTAATAAGTATAGTAATTGTCGTTCTATCGATCATATCTGCGTAATATGGCTAATAATATGAGTTAGAGTGATAATAATAAGAGTAATAAGGATAGTAATTGTCGTTCTATCGATCATGTAAGCATAATATGGCTAATAATATGAGTTAGATTGATAATAATAAGAGAAATAAGTATAGTAATTGTCGTTCTATCGATCATATGACCATAATATGGCTAATAATATGAGTTAGATTGATAATAATAAGAGTAATGAGTATAGTAATTGTCGTTCTATCAATCATATAAGCATAATATGGCTAATAATATGAGTTAGATTGATAATAATAAGTGTAATAAGTATAGTAATTGTCGTTCTATCGATCATACCTGCATAATATGGTTAATAATATGAGTTGGATTGATAATAATAAGAGTAATGAGTATAGTAATTGTCGTATTATCGATCATATAAGCATAATATGGCTAATAGTATGGGTTAGATTGATAATTATAAGAGTAATGAGTATAGTAATTGTCGTTCTATCGGTCATATAACCATAATATGGCTAATAATATGAGTTAGATTGATAATAATAAGAGTAATAAGTATAGTAATTGTGGTTCTATCGATCATATTAGCATAATGTGGCTAATAATATGAGTTAGATTGATAATAGTGAGTGTAATATGTATAGTAATTGTCGTTCTATCGATCATATAAGAACAATATGGCTAATAATATGAGTTAGATTGATAATAGTGTGTGTAATAAGTGTAGTAATTGTCGTTTTATCGATCGTATTAGCATAATGTGGCTAATAATATGAGTTAGATTGATAATAGTGAGTGTAATATGTATAGTAATTGTCGTTCTATCGATCATATAAGCACAATATGGCTAATACTATAAGTTAGATTGATAATAATAAGAGTAAGAAGTATAGTAATTGTCGTTCCATCGATCATATAAGCATAATATGGCTAATAATATGAGTTAGATTGATAACAGTGAGAGTAATAAGTGCAGTAATTGTCGTTCTATCGATCATATATGCATAATATGGCTAATAATATGAGTTAGATTGATAATAATAAGAGTAATAAGTATAGTAATTGTCGTTCCATCGAACCTATCTGCATAATATGGTTAATAATATGAGTTAGATTGATAATAGTGTGTGTAATAAGTGTAGTAATGGTCGTTTTATCGATCGTATTAGCATAATGTGGCTAATAATATGAGTTAGATTGATAATAGTGAGTGTAATATGTATAGTAATTGTCGTTCTATCGATCATATAAGAACAATATGGCTAATAATATGAGTTAGATTGATAATAATAAGAGTAATAAGTATAGCAATTGTCGTTCTATCGATCATTTAATCATAATATGGCTAATAATATGAGTTAGATTGATAATAATAAGAGTAATAAGTATAGTAATTGTCGTTCCATCGATCATTTAAGCATAATAGGGCTAATAATATGAGTTAGATTGATAACAATAAGTGTAATAAGTATAGTAATTGTCGTTCTATCGATCATACCTGCATAATATGGTTAATAATATGAGTTGGATTGATAATAATAAGAGTAATGAGTATAGTAATTGTCGTATTATCGATCATATAAGCATAATATGGCTAATAGTATGGGTTAGATTGATAATTATAAGAGTAATGAGTATAGTAATTGTCGTTCTATCGGTCATATAACCATAATATGGCTAATAATATGAGTTAGATTGATAATAATAAGAGTAATAAGTATAGTAATTGTCGTTCTATCGATCATATTAGCATAATGTGGCTAATAATATGAGTTAGATTGATAATAGTGAGTGTAATATGTATAGTAATTGTCGTTCTATCGATCATATAAGAACAATATGGCTAATAATATGAGTTAGATTGATAATAATAAGAGTAATAAGTATAGTAATTGTCGTTCTATCGATCATTTAATCATAATATGGCTAATAATATGAGTTAGATTGATAATAACAAGAGTAATAAGTATAGTAATTGTCGTTCTATCGATCATTTAAGCATAATAGGGCTAATAATATGAGTTAGATTGATAATAATAAGAGTAAGAAGTATAGTAATTGTCGTTCCATCGATCATATAAGCATAATATGGCTAATAATATGAGTTAGATTGATAGCAGTGAGAGTAATAAGTACAGTAATTGTCGTTCTATCGATCATATATGCATAATATGGCTAATAATATGAGTTAGATTGATAATAATAAGAGTAATAAGTATAGTAATTGTCGTTCCATCGAACCTATCTGCATAATATGGTTAATAATATGAGATAGATTGATAATAGTGTGTGTAATAAGTGTAGTAATTGTCGTTTTATCGATCGTATAAGCATAATATGGCTAATAATATGAGTTAGATTGATAATAATAAGAGTAATGAGTATAGGAATTGTCGTTCTATCAATCATATAAGCATAATGTGGCTAATAATATGAGTTAGATTGATAATAGTGAGTGTAATATGTATAGTAATTATCGTTCTATCGATCATATAAGCACAATATGGCTAATACTATATGTTAGATTGATAATAATAAGAGTAAGAAGTATAGTAATTGTCGGTCTATCAATCATATAAGCATAATATGGCTAATAATATGAGTTAGATTGATAATAATAAGAGTAATAAGTATAGTAATTGTCGTTCTATCGATCATATCTGCGTAATATGACTAATAATATGCGTTAGATTGATAACAATAAGAGTAATATGTATAGTAATTATCGTTTTATCGATCACATAAGCACAATATGGCTAATACTATAAGTTAGATTCATAATAATAAGAGTATGAAGTATAGTAATTGTCGTTCCATCGATCATATAAGCATAATATGGCTAATAATATGAGTTAGATTGATAACAGTGAGAGTAATAAGTACAGTAATTGTCGTTCTATCGATCATATATGCATAATATGGCTAATAATATGAGTTAGATTGATAATAATAAGAGTAATAAGTATAGTAATTGTCGTTCCATCGAACCTATCAGCATAATATGGTTAATAATATGAGTTAGATTGATAATAGTGTGTGTAATAAGTGTAGTAATTGTCGTTTTATCGATCGTATAAGCATAATATGGCTAATAATATGAGTTAGATTGATAATAATAAGAGTAATGAATATAGGAATTGTCGTTCTATCAATCATATAAGCATAATATGGCTAATAATATGAGTTAGATTGATAATAATAAGAGTAATAAGTATAGTAATTGTCGTTCTATCGATCATATCTGCGTAATATGGCTAATAATATGAGTTAGAGTGATAATAATAAGAGTAATAAGGATAGTAATTGTCGTTCTATCGATCATATAAGCATAATATGGCTAATAATATGAGTTAGATTGATAATAATAAGAGAAATAAGTATAGTAATTGTCGTTCTATCGATCATATGACCATAATATGGCTAATAATATCAGTTAGATTGATAATAATAAGAGTAATGAGTATAGTAATTGTCGTTCTATCAATCATATAAGCATAATATGGCTAATAATATGAGTTAGATTGATAATAATAAGTGTACTAAGTATAGTAATTGTCGTTCTATCGATCATACCTGCATAATATGGTTAATAATATGAGTTGGATTGATAATAATAAGAGTAATGAGTATAGTAATTGTCGTATTATCGATCATATAAGCATAATATGGCTAATAGTATGGGTTAGATTGATAATTATAAGAGTAATGAGTATAGTAATTGTCGTTCTATCGGTCATATAACCATAATATGGCTAATAATATGAGTTAGATTGATAATAATAAGAGTAATAAGTATAGTAATTGTCGTTCTATCGATCATATTAGCATAATATGGCTAATAATATGAGTTAGATTGATAATAATAAGAGTAATAAGTATAGTAATTGTCGTTCTATCGATCATATATGCATAATATGGCTAATAATATGAGTTAGATTGATAATAATAAGAGTAATATGTATAGTAATTGTCGTTCCATCGAACCTATCTGCATAATATGGTTAATAATATGAGATAGATTGATAATAGTGTGTGTAATAAGTGTAGTAATTGTCGTTTTATCGATCGTATAAGCATAATATGGCTAATAATATGAGTTAGATTGATAATAATAAGAGTAATGAGTATAGGAATTGTCGTTCTATCAATCATATAAGCATAATATGGCTAATAATATGAGTTAGATTGATAATAATAAGAGTAATAAGTATAGTAATTGTCGTTCTATCGATCATATCTGCGTAATATGGCTTATAATATGAGTTAGAGTGATAATAATAAGAGTAATAAGTATAGTAATTGTCGTTCTATCGATCATATAAGCATAATATGGCTAATAATATGAGTTAGATTGATAATAATAAGAGTAATAAGTATAGTAATTGACGTTCTATCGATTATATAAGCATAATGTGGCTAATAATATGAGTTAGATTGATAATAGTGAGTGTAATATGTATAGTAATTATCGTTCTATCGATCATATAAGCACAATATGGCTAATACTATATGTTAGATTGATAATAATAAGAGTAAGAAGTATAGTAATTGTCGGTCTATCAATCATATAAGCATAATATGGCTAATAATATGAGTTAGATTGATAATAATAAGAGTAATAAGTATAGTAATTGTCGTTCTATCGATCATATCTGCGTAATATGACTAATAATATGCGTTAGATTGATAACAATAAGAGTAATATGTATAGTAATTATCGTTTTATCGATCACATAAGCACAATATGGCTAATACTATAAGTTAGATTGATAATAATAAGAGTATGAAGTATAGTAATTGTCGTTCCATCGATCATATAAGCATAATATGGCTAATAATATGAGTTAGATTGATAACAGTGAGAGTAATAAGTACAGTAATTGTCGTTCTATCGATCATATATGCATAATATGGCTAATAATATGAGTTAGATTGATAATAATAAGAGTAATAAGTATAGTAATTGTCGTTCCATCGAACCTATCAGCATAATATGGTTAATAATATGAGTTAGATTGATAATAGTGTGTGTAATAAGTGTAGTAATTGTCGTTTTATCGATCGTATAAGCATAATATGGCTAATAATATGAGTTAGATTGATAATAATAAGAGTAATGAATATAGGAATTGTCGTTCTATCAATCATATAAGCATAATATGGCTAATAATATGAGTTAGATTGATAATAATAAGAGTAATAAGTATAGTAATTGTCGTTCTATCGATCATATCTGCGTAATATGGCTAATAATATGAGTTAGAGTGATAATAATAAGAGTAATAAGGATAGTAATTGTCGTTCTATCGATCATATAAGCATAATATGGCTAATAATATGAGTTAGATTGATAATAATAAGAGAAATAAGTATAGTAATTGTCGTTCTATCGATCATATGACCATAATATGGCTAATAATATCAGTTAGATTGATAATAATAAGAGTAATGAGTATAGTAATTGTCGTTCTATCAATCATATAAGCATAATATGGCTAATAATATGAGTTAGATTGATAATAATAAGTGTAATAAGTATAGTAATTGTCGTTCTATCGATCATACCTGCATAATATGGTTAATAATATGAGTTGGATTGATAATAATAAGAGTAATGAGTATAGTAATTGTCGTATTATCGATCATATAAGCATAATATGGCTAATAGTATGGGTTAGATTGATAATTATAAGAGTAATGAGTATAGTAATTGTCGTTCTATCGGTCATATAACCATAATATGGCTAATAATATGAGTTAGATTGATAATAATAAGAGTAATAAGTATAGTAATTGTCGTTCTATCGATCATATTAGCATAATGTGGCTAATAATATGAGTTAGATTGATAATAGTGAGTGTAATATGTATAGTAATTGTCGTTCTATCGATCATATAAGCATAATATGGCTAATAATATGAGTTAGATTGATAATAATAAGAGTAATGAGTATAGTAATTTTCGTATTGTCGATCATAAAAGCATAATATGGCTAATAGTATGGGTTAGATTGATAATTATAGGAGTAATGAGTATAGTGATTGTCGTTCTATCGGTCATATATCCACAATATGGCTAATAATATGAGTTAGATTGATAATAATAAGAGCAATGAGTATAGTAATTGTCGGTCTATCAATCATATAAGCATAATATGGCTAATAATATGAGTTAGATTGATAATAATAAGAGAAATAAGTATAGTAATTGTCGTTCTATCGATCATATGACCATAATATGGCTAATAATATCAGTTAGATTGATAATAATAAGAGTAATGAGTATAGTAATTGTCGTTCTATCAATCATATAAGCATAATATGGCTAATAATATGAGTTAGATTGATAATAATAAGTGTAATAAGTATAGTAATTGTCGTTCTATCGATCATACCTGCATAATATGGTTAATAATATGAGTTGGATTGATAATAATAAGAGTAATGAGTATAGTAATTGTCGTATTATCGATCATATAAGCATAATATGGCTAATAGTATGGGTTAGATTGATAATTATAAGAGTAATGAGTATAGTAATTGTCGTTCTATCGGTCATATAACCATAATATGGCTAATAATATGAGTTAGATTGATAATAATAAGAGTAATAAGTATAGTAATTGTCGTTCTATCGATCATATTAGCATAATGTGGCTAATAATATGAGTTAGATTGATAATAGTGAGTGTAATATGTATAGTAATTGTCGTTCTATCGATCATATAAGAACAATATGGCTAATAATATGAGTTAGATTGATAATAATAAGAGTAATAAGTATAGGAATTGTCGTTCTATCGATCATTTAAGCATAATATGGCTAATAATATGAGTTAGATTGATAATAATAAGAGGAATAAGTATAGTAATTGTCGTTCTATCGATCATATCTGCATAATATGGCTAATAATATGAGTTAGATTGATAATAATGAGAGTAATGAGAATAGTAATTGTCGTTCTATCGATCATATAAGCATAATGTGGCTAATAATATGAGTTAGATTGATAATAATAAGAGTAATAAGTATAGTAATTGTCGTTCTATCGATCATATCTGCGTAATATGGCTAATAATATGAGTTAGAGTGATAATAATAAGAGTAATAAGTATAGTAATTGTCGTTCTATCGATCATATACGCATAATATGGCTAATAATATGAGTTAGATTGATAATAATAAGAGTAATGAGTATAGTAATTTTCGTATTGTCGATCATATAAGCATAATATGGCTAATAGTATGGGTTAGATTGATAATTATAGGAGTAATGAGTATAGTGATTGTCGTTCTATCGGTCATATATCCACAATATGGCTAATAATATGAGTTAGATTGATAATAATAAGAGCAATGAGTATAGTAATTGTCGTTCTATCGATCATATCTGCGTAATATGGCTAATAATATGAGTTAGAGTGATAATAATAAGAGTAATAAGTATAGTAATTGTCGTTCTATCGATCATATACGCATAATATGGCTAATAATATGAGTTAGATTGATAATAATAAGAGTAATGAGTATAGTAATTTTCGTATTGTCGATCATATAAGCATAATATGGCTAATAGTATGGGTTAGATTGATAATTATAGGAGTAATGAGTATAGTGATTGTCGTTCTATCGGTCATATATCCACAATATGGCTAATAATATGAGTTAGATTGATAATAATAAGAGCAATGAGTATAGTAATTGTCGGTCTATCAATCATATAAGCATAATATGGCTAATAATATGAGTTAGATTGATAATAATAAGAGTAATATGTATAGTAATTGTCGTTCCATCGAACCTATCTGCATAATATGGTTAATAATATGAGATAGATTGATAATAGTGTGTGTAATAAGTGTAGTAATTGTCGTTTTATCGATCGTATAAGCATAATATGGCTAATAATATGAGTTAGATTGATAATAATAAGAGTAATGAGTATAGGAATTGTCGTTCTATCAATCATATAAGCATAATATGGCTAATAATATGAGTTAGATTGATAATAATAAGAGTAATAAGTATAGTAATGGTCGTTCTATCGATCATATCTGCGTAATATGGCTTATAATATGAGTTAGAGTGATAATAATAAGAGTAATAAGTATAGTAATTGTCGTTCTATCGATCATATAAGCATAATATGGCTAATAATATGAGTTAGATTGATAATAATAAGAGTAATAAGTATAGTAATTGACGTTCTATCGATTATATAAGCATAATGTGGCTAATAATATGAGTTAGATTGATAATAGTGAGTGTAATATGTATAGTAATTATCGTTCTATCGATCATATAAGCACAATATGGTTAATACTATATGTTAGATTGATAATAATAAGAGTAAGAAGTATAGTAATTGTCGGTCTATCAATCATATAAGCATAATATGGCTAATAACATGAGTTAGATTGATAATAATAAGAGTAATAAGTATAGTAATTGTCGTTCTATCGATCATATCTGCGTAATATGACTAATAATATGCGTTAGATTGATAACAATAAGAGTAATATGTATAGTAATTATCGTTTTATCGATCACATAAGCACAATATGGCTAATACTATAAGTTAGATTGATAATAATAAGAGTATGAAGTATAGTAATTGTCGTTCCATCGATCATATAAGCATAATATGGCTAATAATATGAGTTAGATTGATAACAGTGAGAGTAATAAGTACAGTAATTGTCGTTCTATCGATCATATATGCATAATATGGCTAATAATATGAGTTAGATTGATAATAATAAGAGTAATAAGTATAGTAATTGTCGTTCCATCGAACCTATCAGCATAATATGGTTAATAATATGAGTTAGATTGATAATAGTGTGTGTAATAAGTGTAGTAATTGTCGTTTTATCGATCGTATAAGCATAATATGGCTAATAATATGAGTTAGATTGATAATAATAAGAGTAATGAATATAGGAATTGTCGTTCTATCAATCATATAAGCATAATATGGCTAATAATATGAGTTAGATTGATAATAATAAGAGTAATAAGTATAGTAATTGTCGTTCTATCGATCATATCTGCGTAATATGGCTAATAATATGAGTTAGAGTGATAATAATAAGAGTAATAAGGATAGTAATTGTCGTTCTATCGATCATATAAGCATAATATGGCTAATAATATGAGTTAGATTGATAATAATAAGAGAAATAAGTATAGTAATTGTCGTTCTATCGATCATATGACCATAATATGGCTAATAATATCAGTTAGATTGATAATAATAAGAGTAATGAGTATAGTAATTGTCGTTCTATCAATCATATAAGCATAATATGGCTAATAATATGAGTTAGATTGATAATAATAAGTGTAATAAGTATAGTAATTGTCGTTCTATCGATCATACCTGCATAATATGGTTAATAATATGAGTTGGATTGATAATAATAAGAGTAATGAGTATAGTAATTGTCGTATTATCGATCATATAAGCATAATATGGCTAATAGTATGGGTTAGATTGATAATTATAAGAGTAATGAGTATAGTAATTGTCGTTCTATCGGTCATATAACCATAATATGGCTAATAATATGAGTTAGATTGATAATAATAAGAGTAATAAGAATAGTAATTGTCGTTCTATCGATCATATTAGCATAATGTGGCTAATAATATGAGTTAGATTGATAATAGTGAGTGTAATATGTATAGTAATTGTCGTTCTATCGATCATATAAGCATAATATGGCTAATAATATAAGTTAGATTGATAATAATAAGAGTAATGAGTATAGTAATTTTCGTATTGTCGATCATAAAAGCATAATATGGCTAATAGTATGGGTTAGATTGATAATTATAGGAGTAATGAGTATAGTGATTGTCGTTCTATCGGTCATATATCCACAATATGGCTAATAATATGAGTTAGATTGATAATAATAAGAGCAATGAGTATAGTAATTGTCGGTCTATCAATCATATAAGCATAATATGGCTAATAATATGAGTTAGATTGATAATAATAAGAGAAATAAGTATAGTAATTGTCGTTCTATCGATCATATGACCATAATATGGCTAATAATATCAGTTAGATTGATAATAATAAGAGTAATGAGTATAGTAATTGTCGTTCTATCAATCATATAAGCATAATATGGCTAATAATATGAGTTAGATTGATAATAATAAGTGTAATAAGTATAGTAATTGTCGTTCTATCGATCATACCTGCATAATATGGTTAATAATATGAGTTGGATTGATAATAATAAGAGTAATGAGTATAGTAATTGTCGTATTATCGATCATATAAGCATAATATGGCTAATAGTATGGGTTAGATTGATAATTATAAGAGTAATGAGTATAGTAATTGTCGTTCTATCGGTCATATAACCATAATATGGCTAATAATATGAGTTAGATTGATAATAATAAGAGTAATAAGTATAGTAATTGTCGTTCTATCGATCATATTAGCATAATGTGGCTAATAATATGAGTTAGATTGATAATAGTGAGTGTAATATGTATAGTAATTGTCGTTCTATCGATCATATAAGAACAATATGGCTAATAATATGAGTTAGATTGATAATAATAAGAGTAATAAGTATAGGAATTGTCGTTCTATCGATCATTTAAGCATAATATGGCTAATAATATGAGTTAGATTGATAATAATAAGAGGAATAAGTATAGTAATTGTCGTTCTATAGATCATATCTGCATAATATGGCTAATAATATGAGTTAGATTGATAATAATGAGAGTAATGAGAATAGTAATTGTCGTTCTATCGATCATATAAGCATAATGTGGCTAATAATATGAGTTAGATTGATAATAATAAGAGTAATAAGTATAGTAATTGTCGTTCTATCGATCATATCTGCGTAATATGGCTAATAATATGAGTTAGAGTGATAATAATAAGAGTAATAAGTATAGTAATTGTCGTTCTATCGATCATATACGCATAATATGGCTAATAATATGAGTTAGATTGATAATAATAAGAGTAATGAGTATAGTAATTTTCGTATTGTCGATCATATAAGCATAATATGGCTAATAGTATGGGTTAGATTGATAATTATAGGAGTAATGAGTATAGTGATTGTCGTTCTATCGGTCATATATCCACAATATGGCTAATAATATGAGTTAGATTGATAATAATAAGAGCAATGAGTATAGTAATTGTCGTTCTATCGATCATATCTGCGTAATATGGCTAATAATATGAGTTAGAGTGATAATAATAAGAGTAATAAGTATAGTAATTGTCGTTCTATCGATCATATACGCATAATATGGCTAATAATATGAGTTAGGTTGATAATAATAAGAGTAATGAGTATAGTAATTTTCGTATTGTCGATCATATAAGCATAATATGGCTAATAGTATGGGTTAGATTGATAATTATAGGAGTAATGAGTATAGTGATTGTCGTTCTATCGGTCATATATCCACAATATGGCTAATAATATGAGTTAGATTGATAATAATAAGAGCAATGAGTATAGTAATTGTCGGTCTATCAATCATATAAGCATAATATGGCTAATAATATGAGTTAGATTGATAATAATAAGAGTAATATGTATAGTAATTGTCGTTCCATCGAACCTATCTGCATAATATGGTTAATAATATGAGATAGATTGATAATAGTGTGTGTAATAAGTGTAGTAATTGTCGTTTTATCGATCGTATAAGCATAATATGGCTAATAATATGAGTTAGATTGATAATAATAAGAGTAATGAGTATAGGAATTGTCGTTCTATCAATCATATAAGCATAATATGGCTAATAATATGAGTTAGATTGATAATAATAAGAGTAATAAGTATAGTAATTGTCGTTCTATCGATCATATCTGCGTAATATGGCTTATAATATGAGTTAGAGTGATAATAATAAGAGTAATAAGTATAGTAATTGTCGTTCTATCGATCATATAAGCATAATATGGCTAATAATATGAGTTAGATTGATAATAATAAGAGTAATAAGTATAGTAATTGACGTTCTATCGATTATATAAGCATAATGTGGCTAATAATATGAGTTAGATTGATAATAGTGAGTGTAATATGTATAGTAATTATCGTTCTATCGATCATATAAGCACAATATGGCTAATACTATATGTTAGATTGATAATAATAAGAGTAAGAAGTATAGTAATTGTCGGTCTATCAATCATATAAGCATAATATGGCTAATAACATGAGTTAGATTGATAATAATAAGAGTAATAAGTATAGTAATTGTCGTTCTATCGATCATATCTGCGTAATATGACTAATAATATGCGTTAGATTGATAACAATAAGAGTAATATGTATAGTAATTATCGTTTTATCGATCACATAAGCACAATATGGCTAATACTATAAGTTAGATTGATAATAATAAGAGTATGAAGTATAGTAATTGTCGTTCCATCGATCATATAAGCATAATATGGCTAATAATATGAGTTAGATTGATAACAGTGAGAGTAATAAGTACAGTAATTGTCGTTCTATCGATCATATATGCATAATATGGCTAATAATATGAGTTAGATTGATAATAATAAGAGTAATAAGTATAGTAATTGTCGTTCCATCGAACCTATCAGCATAATATGGTTAATAATATGAGTTAGATTGATAATAGTGTGTGTAATAAGTGTAGTAATTGTCGTTTTATCGATCGTATAAGCATAATATGGCTAATAATATGAGTTAGATTGATAATAATAAGAGTAATGAATATAGGAATTGTCGTTCTATCAATCATATAAGCATAATATGGCTAATAATATGAGTTAGATTGATAATAATAAGAGTAATAAGTATAGTAATTGTCGTTCTATCGATCATATCTGCGTAATATGGCTAATAATATGAGTTAGAGTGATAATAATAAGAGTAATAAGGATAGTAATTGTCGTTCTATCGATCATATAAGCATAATATGGCTAATAATATGAGTTAGATTGATAATAATAAGAGAAATAAGTATAGTAATTGTCGTTCTATCGATCATATGACCATAATATGGCTAATAATATCAGTTAGATTGATAATAATAAGAGTAATGAGTATAGTAATTGTCGTTCTATCAATCATATAAGCATAATATGGCTAATAATATGAGTTAGATTGATAATAATAAGTGTAATAAGTATAGTAATTGTCGTTCTATCGATCATACCTGCATAATATGGTTAATAATATGAGTTGGATTGATAATAATAAGAGTAATGAGTATAGTAATTGTCGTATTATCGATCATATAAGCATAATATGGCTAATAGTATGGGTTAGATTGATAATTATAAGAGTAATGAGTATAGTAATTGTCGTTCTATCGGTCATATAACCATAATATGGCTAATAATATGAGTTAGATTGATAATAATAAGAGTAATAAGTATAGTAATTGTCGTTCTATCGATCATATTAGCATAATGTGGCTAATAATATGAGTTAGATTGATAATAGTGAGTGTAATATGTATAGTAATTGTCGTTCTATCGATCATATAAGCATAATATGGCTAATAATATGAGTTAGATTGATAATAATAAGAGTAATGAGTATAGTAATTTTCGTATTGTCGATCATAAAAGCATAATATGGCTAATAGTATGGGTTAGATTGATAATTATAGGAGTAATGAGTATAGTGATTGTCGTTCTATCGGTCATATATCCACAATATGGCTAATAATATGAGTTAGATTGATAATAATAAGAGCAATGAGTATAGTAATTGTCGGTCTATCAATCATATAAGCATAATATGGCTAATAATATGAGTTAGATTGATAATAATAAGAGAAATAAGTATAGTAATTGTCGTTCTATCGATCATATGACCATAATATGGCTAATAATATCAGTTAGATTGATAATAATAAGAGTAATGAGTATAGTAATTGTCGTTCTATCAATCATATAAGCATAATATGGCTAATAATATGAGTTAGATTGATAATAATAAGTGTAATAAGTATAGTAATTGTCGTTCTATCGATCATACCTGCATAATATGGTTAATAATATGAGTTGGATTGATAATAATAAGAGTAATGAGTATAGTAATTGTCGTATTATCGATCATATAAGCATAATATGGCTAATAGTATGGGTTAGATTGATAATTATAAGAGTAATGAGTATAGTAATTGTCGTTCTATCGGTCATATAACCATAATATGGCTAATAATATGAGTTAGATTGATAATAATAAGAGTAATAAGTATAGTAATTGTCGTTCTATCGATCATATTAGCATAATGTGGCTAATAATATGAGTTAGATTGATAATAGTGAGTGTAATATGTATAGTAATTGTCGTTCTATCGATCATATAAGAACAATATGGCTAATAATATGAGTTAGATTGATAATAATAAGAGTAATAAGTATAGGAATTGTCGTTCTATCGATCATTTAAGCATAATATGGCTAATAATATGAGTTAGATTGATAATAATAAGAGGAATAAGTATAGTAATTGTCGTTCTATCGATCATATCTGCATAATATGGCTAATAATATGAGTTAGATTGATAATAATGAGAGTAATGAGAATAGTAATTGTCGTTCTATCGATCATATAAGCATAATGTGGCTAATAATATGAGTTAGATTGATAATAATAAGAGTAATAAGTATAGTAATTGTCGTTCTATCGATCATATCTGCGTAATATGGCTAATAATATGAGTTAGAGTGATAATAATAAGAGTAATAAGTATAGTAATTGTCGTTCTATCGATCATATACGCATAATATGGCTAATAATATGAGTTAGATTGATAATAATAAGAGTAATGAGTATAGTAATTTTCGTATTGTCGATCATATAAGCATAATATGGCTAATAGTATGGGTTAGATTGATAATTATAGGAGTAATGAGTATAGTGATTGTCGTTCTATCGGTCATATATCCACAATATGGCTAATAATATGAGTTAGATTGATAATAATAAGAGCAATGAGTATAGTAATTGTCGGTCTATCAATCATATAAGCATAATATGGCCAATAATATAAGTTAGATTGATAATAATAAGAGTAAGAAGTATAGTAATTGTCGATCTATCGATCATATAAGCATGATATGCCTAATAATATGAGTTAGATTGATAACAGAGAGAGTAATAAGTACAGTAATTGTCGTTCTATCTATCATATAAGCATAATATGGCTAATAATATGAGTTAGATTGATAATAATAAGAGTAATAAGTATAGTAATTGTCGTTCTATCGATCATATCTGCATAATATGGTTAATAATATGAGTTAGATTGATAATAATAAGAGTAATAAGTATAGTAATTGACGTTCCATCGAACCTATCTGCATAATATGGATAATAATATGAGTTAGATTGATAATAGTGTGTGTAATAAGTGTAGTAATTGTCGTTTTATCGATCGTATTAGCATAATGTGGCTAATAATATGAGTTAGATTGATAAGAGTGAGTGTAATATGTATAGTAATTGTCGTTCTATCGATCATATAAGAACAATATGGCTAATAATATGAGTTAGATTGATAATAATAAGAGTAATAAGTATAGTAATTGTCGTTCTATCGATCATTTAATCATAATATGGCTAATAATATGAGTTAGATTGATAATAATAAGAGTAATAAGTATAGTAATTGTCGTTCTATCGACCATATAAGCATAATATGGCTAATAATATGAGTTAGATTTATAATAAGAGTAATAAGTATAGTAATTGTCGTTCTATCGATCATTTAAGCATAATAGGGCTAATAATATGAGTTAGATTGATAATAAAAAGAGGAATAAGTATAGTAATTGTCGTTCTATCGATCATATCTGCATAATATGGCTAATAATATGAGTTAGATTGATAATAATAGGAGTAATAAGTATAGTAAATGTCGTTCTATCGATCATATCTGCGTAATATGGATAATAATATGAGTTAGATTGATAATAATAAGAGAAATGAGTATAGTAATTGTCGTACTATCGATCATATAAGCATAATATAGCTAATAATCTGAGTTAGATTGATAATAGTGAGTGTAATATGTACAGTAATTGTCGTTCTATCGAACATATAAGCATAATATGGCTAATAATATGAGTTAGATTGATAATAATAAGTGTAATGAGTATAGTAATTGTCGTTCTATCGATCATATAAGCATAATATGGCTAATAATATGAGTTAGATTGATAATAATAAGAGTAATAAGTATAGTAATTGTCGTTCCATCGAACCTATCTGCATAATATGGTTAATAATATGAGTTAGATTGATAATAGTGTGTGTAATAAGTGTAGTAATTGTCGTTTTATCGATCGTATTAGCATAATGTGGCTAATAATATGAGTTAGATTGATAATAGTGAGTGTAATATGTATAGTAATTGTCGTTCTATCGATCATATAAGCACAATATGGCTAATACTATAAGTTAGATTGATAATAATAAGAGTAAGAAGTATAGTAATTGTCGTTCCATCGATCATATAAGCATAATATGGCTAATAATATGAGTTAGATTGATAACAGTGAGAGTAATAAGTACAGTAATTGTCGTTCTATCGATCATACATGCATAATATGGCTAATAATATGAGTTAGATTGATAATAATAAGAGTAATAAGTATAGTAATTGTCGTTCCATCGAACCTATCTGCATAATATGGTTAATAATATGAGTTAGATTGATAATAGTGTGTGTAATAAGTGTAGTAATTGTCGTTTTATCGATCGTATTAGCATAATGTGGCTAATAATATAAGTTAGATTGATAATAGTGAGTGTAATATGTATAGTAATTGTCGTTCTATCGATCATATAAGAACAATATGGCTAATAATATGAGTTAGATTGATAATAATAAGAGTAATAAGTATAGTAATTGTCGTTCTATCGATCATTTAATCATAATATGGCTAATAATATGAGTTAGATTGATAATAATAAGAGTAATAAGTATAGTAATTGTCGTTCTATCGATCATTTAAGCATAATAGGGCTAATAATATGAGTTAGATTGATAATAATAAGAGGAATAAGTATAGTAATTGTCGCTCTATCGATCATATCTGCATAATATGGCTAATAGTATGAGTTAGATTGATAATAATAAGAGTAATAAGTATAGTAATTGTCGTTCTGTCGATCATGTAAGCATAATGTTGCTAATAATATGAATTAGATTGATAATAGTGAGTGTAATATGTATAATAATTGTCGTTCTATCGATCGTATAAGCACAATATGGCTAATAATATGAGTTAGATTGATAATAATAAGAGTAATGAGTATAGTAATTGTCGTTCTATCGATCATATAAGCATAATATGGCTAATAATATGAGTTAGATTGATAATAATAGGAGTAATAAGTATAGTAAATGTCGTTCTATCGATCATATCTGCGTAATATGGATAATAATATGAGTTAGATTGATAATAATAAGAGTAATGAGAATAGTAATTGTCGTTCTATCGATCATATAAGCATAATGTGGCTAATAATATGAGTTAGATTGATAATAATAAGAGTAATAAGTATAGTAATTGTCGTTCTATCGATCATATCTGCGTAATATGGCTAATAATATGAGTTAGAGTGATAATAATAAGAGTAATAAGTATAGTAATTGTCGTTCTATCGATCATATACGCATAATATGGCTAATAATATGAGTTAGATTGATAATAATAAGAGTAATAAGTATAGTAATTGCCGTTCTATCGATCATATTAGCATAATGTGGCTAATAATATGAGTTAGATTGATAATAGTGAGTGTAATATGTATAGTAATTGTCGTTCTGTCGATCATATAAGATCAATATGGCTAATAATATGAGTTAGATTGATAATAATAAGAGTAATAAGTATAGTAATTGTCGTTCTATCGACCATATAAGCATAATATGGCTAATAATATGAGTTAGATTGATAATAATAAGAGTAATAAGTATAGTAATTGTCGTTCTATCGATCATTTAAGCATAATAGGGCTAATAATATGAGTTAGATTGATAATAATAAGAGGAATAAGTATAGTAATTGTCGTTCTATCGATCATATCTGCATAATATGGCTAATAATATGAGTTATATTGATAACAGTGAGTGTAATAAGTACAGTAATTGTCGTTCTATCGATCATATAAGCATAATATGGCTAATAATATGAGTTAGATTGATAATAATAAGAGAAATAAGTATAGTAATTGTCGTTCTATCGATCATATGACCATAATATGGCTAATAATATCAGTTAGATTGATAATAATAAGAGTAATGAGTATAGTAATTGTCGTTCTATCAATCATATAAGCATAATATGGCTAATAATATGAGTTAGATTGATAATAATAAGTGTAATAAGTATAGTAATTGTCGTTCTATCGATCATACCTGCATAATATGGTTAATAATATGAGTTGGATTGATAATAATAAGAGTAATGAGTATAGTAATTGTCGTTCTATCGATCGTATAAGCACAATATGGCTAATAATATGAGTTAGATTGATAATCATAAGAGTAATGAGTATAGTAATTGTCGTTCTATCGATCATATAAGCATAATATGGCTAATAATATGAGTTAGATTGATAATAATAGGAGTAATAAGTATAGTAAATGTCGTTCTATCGATCATATCTGCGTAATATGGATAATAATATGAGTTAGATTGATACTAATAAGAGAAATGAGTATAGTAATTGTCGTACTATCGATCATATAAGCATAATATAGCTAATAATCTGAGTTAGATTGATAATAGTGAGTGTAATATGTATAGTAATTGTCGTTCTATCGACCATATAAGCATAATATGGCTAATAATATGAGTTAGATTGATAATAATAAGTGTAATGAGTATAGTAATTGTCGTTCTATCGATCATATAAGAACAATATGGCTAATAATATGAGTTAGATTGATAATAATAAGAGTAATAAGTACAGTAATTGTCGTTCTATCTATCATATAAGCATAATATGGCTAATAATATGAGTTAGATTGATAATAATAAGAGTAATAAGTATAGTAATTGTCGTTCTATCGATCATATCTGCATAATATGGTTAATAATATGAGTTAGATTGATAATCATAAGAGTAATGAGTATAGTAATTGTCGTATTGTCGATCATATAAGCATAATATGGCTAATAGTATGGGTTAGATTGATAATTATAAGAGTAATGAGTATAGTAATTGTCGTTCTATCGGTCATATAACCATAATATGGCTAATAAAATGAGTTAGATTGATAATAATAAGAGCAATGAGTATAGTAATTGTCGGTCTATCAATCATACAAGCATAATATGGCTAATAATATAAGTTAGATTGATAATAGTGAGTGTAATATGTATAGTAATTATCGTTCTATCGATCATATAAGCACAATATGGCTAATACTATAAGTTAGATTGATAATAATAAGAGTAAGAAGTATAGTAATTGTCGTTCCATTGATCATATAAGCATAATATGGCTAATAATATGAGTTAGATTGATAACAGTGAGAGTAATAAGTACAGTAATTGTCGTTCTATCGATCATATATGCATAACATGGCTAATAATATGAGTTAGATTGATAATAATAAGAGTAATAAGTATAGTAATTGACGTTCCATCGAACCTATCTGCATAATATGGATAATAATATGAGTTAGATTGATAATAGTGTGTGTAATAAGTGTAGTAATTGTCGTTTTATCGATCGTATTAGCATAATGTGGCTAATAATATGAGTTAGATTGATAAGAGTGAGTGTAATATGTATAGTAATTGTCGTTCTATCGATCATATAAGAACAATATGGCTAATAATATGAGTTAGATTGATAATAATAAGAGTAATAAGTATAGTAATTGTCGTTCTATCGATCATTTAATCATAATATGGCTAATAATATGAGTTAGATTGATAATAATAAGAGTAATAAGTATAGTAATTGTCGTTCTATCGACCATATAAGCATAATATGGCTAATAATATGAGTTAGATTTATAATAAGAGTAATAAGTATAGTAATTGTCGTTCTATCGATCATTTAAGCATAATAGGGCTAATAATATGAGTTAGATTGATAATAAAAAGAGGAATAAGTATAGTAATTGTCGTTCTATCGATCATATCTGCATAATATGGCTAATAATATGAGTTAGATTGATAATAATAGGAGTAATAAGTATAGTAAATGTCGTTCTATCGATCATATCTGCGTAATATGGATAATAATATGAGTTAGATTGATAATAATAAGAGAAATGAGTATAGTAATTGTCGTACTATCGATCATATAAGCATAATATAGCTAATAATCTGAGTTAGATTGATAATAGTGAGTGTAATATGTACAGTAATTGTCGTTCTATCGAACATATAAGCATAATATGGCTAATAATATGAGTTAGATTGATAATAATAAGTGTAATGAGTATAGTAATTGTCGTTCTATCGATCATATAAGCATAATATGGCTAATAATATGAGTTAGATTGATAATAATAAGAGTAATAAGTATAGTAATTGTCGTTCCATCGAACCTATCTGCATAATATGGTTAATAATATGAGTTAGATTGATAATAGTGTGTGTAATAAGTGTAGTAATTGTCGCTTTATCGATCGTATTAGCATAATGTGGCTAATAATATGAGTTAGATTGATAATAGTGAGTGTAATATGTATAGTAATTGTCGTTCCATCGATCATATAAGCATAATATGGCTAATAATATGAGTTAGATTGATAACAGTGAGAGTAATAAGTACAGTAATTGTCGTTCTATCGATCATACATGCATAATATGGCTAATAATATGAGTTAGATTGATAATAATAAGAGTAATAAGTATAGTAATTGTCGTTCCATCGAACCTATCTGCATAATATGGTTAACAATATGAGTTAGATTGATAATAGTGTGTGTAATAAGTGTAGTAATTGTCGTTTTATCGATCGTATTAGCATAATGTGGCTAATAATATAAGTTAGATTGATAATAGTGAGTGTAATATGTATAGTAATTGTCGTTCTATCGATCATATAAGAACAATATGGCTAATAATATGAGTTAGATTGATAATAATAAGAGTAATAAGTATAGTAATTGTCGTTCTATCGATCATTTAATCATAATATGGCTAATAATATGAGTTAGATTGATAATAATAAGAGCAATGAGTATAGTAATTGTCGGTCTATCAATCATATAAGCATAATATGGCTAATAATATGTGTTAGATTGATAATAATAAGAGTAATAAGTATAGTAATTGTCGTTCTATCGATCATATCTGCGTAATATGACTAATAATATGCGTTAGATTGATAACAATAAGAGTAATAAGTATAGTAATTGTCGTCCTATCGATCATATAAGCATAATATGGCTAATAATATGAGTTAGATTGATAATAATAAGAGTAAGAAGTATAGTAATTGTCGTTCCATTGATCATATAAGCATAATATGGCTAATAATATGAGTTAGATTGATAACAGTGAGAGTAATAAGTACAGTAATTGTCGTTCTATCGATCATATATGCATAATATGGCTAATAATATGAGTTAGATTGATAATAATAAGAGTAATAAGTATAGTAATTGACGTTCCATCGAACCTATCTGCATAATATGGATAATAATATGAGTTAGATTGATAATAGTGTGTGTAATAAGTGTAGTAATTGTCGTTTTATCGATCGTATTAGCATAATGTGGCTAATAATATGAGTTAGATTGATAATAATAAGAGTAATGAGTATAGGAATTGTCGTTCTATCAATCATATAAGCATAATATGGCTAATAATATGAGTTAGATTGATAATAATAAGAGCAATGAGTATAGTAATTGTCGTTCTATCGATCATATCTGCGTAATATGGCTAATAATATGAGTTAGAGTGATAATAATAAGAGTAATAAGTATAGTAATTGTCGTTCTATCGATCATATACGCATAATATGGCTAATAATATGAGTTAGATTGATAATAATAAGAGTAATGAGTATAGTAATTTTCGTATTGTCGATCATATAAGCATAATATGGCTAATAGTATGGGTTAGATTGATAATTATAGGAGTAATGAGTATAGTGATTGTCGTTCTATCGGTCATATATCCACAATATGGCTAATAATATGAGTTAGATTGATAATAATAAGAGCAATGAGTATAGTAATTGTCGGTCTATCAATCATATAAGCATAATATGGCTAATAATATGAGTTAGATTGATAATAATAAGAGTAATAAGTATAGTAATTGTCGTTCTATCGATCATATCTGCGTAATATGGCTTATAATATGAGTTAGAGTGATAATAATAAGAGTAATAAGTATAGTAATTGTCGTTCTATCGATCATATAAGCATAATATGGCTAATAATATGAGTTAGATTGATAATAATAAGAGTAATAAGTATAGTAATTGACGTTCTATCGATTATATAAGCATAATGTGGCTAATAATATGAGTTAGATTGATAATAGTGAGTGTAATATGTATAGTAATTATCGTTCTATCGATCATATAAGCACAATATGGCTAATAATATGAGTTAGATTGATAATAATAAGAGTAATGAGTATAGTAATTTTCGTATTGTCGATCATAAAAGCATAATATGGCTAATAGTATGGGTTAGATTGATAATTATAGGAGTAATGAGTATAGTGATTGTCGTTCTATCGGTCATATATCCACAATATGGCTAATAATATGAGTTAGATTGATAATAATAAGAGCAATGAGTATAGTAATTGTCGGTCTATCAATCATATAAGCATAATATGGCTAATAATATGAGTTAGATTGATAATAATAAGAGAAATAAGTATAGTAATTGTCGTTCTATCGATCATATGACCATAATATGGCTAATAATATCAGTTAGATTGATAATAATAAGAGTAATGAGTATAGTAATTGTCGTTCTATCAATCATATAAGCATAATATGGCTAATAATATGAGTTAGATTGATAATAATAAGTGTAATAAGTATAGTAATTGTCGTTCTATCGATCATACCTGCATAATATGGTTAATAATATGAGTTGGATTGATAATAATAAGAGTAATGAGTATAGTAATTGTCGTATTATCGATCATATAAGCATAATATGGCTAATAGTATGGGTTAGATTGATAATTATAAGAGTAATGAGTATAGTAATTGTCGTTCTATCGGTCATATAACCATAATATGGCTAATAATATGAGTTAGATTGATAATAATAAGAGTAATAAGTATAGTAATTGTCGTTCTATCGATCATATTAGCATAATGTGGCTAATAATATGAGTTAGATTGATAATAGTGAGTGTAATATGTATAGTAATTGTCGTTCTATCGATCATATAAGAACAATATGGCTAATAATATGAGTTAGATTGATAATAATAAGAGTAATAAGTATAGGAATTGTCGTTCTATCGATCATTTAAGCATAATATGGCTAATAATATGAGTTAGATTGATAATAATAAGAGGAATAAGTATAGTAATTGTCGTTCTATCGATCATATCTGCATAATATGGCTAATAATATGAGTTAGATTGATAATAATGAGAGTAATGAGAATAGTAATTGTCGTTCTATCGATCATATAAGCATAATGTGGCTAATAATATGAGTTAGATTGATAATAATAAGAGTAATAAGTATAGTAATTGTCGTTCTATCGATCATATCTGCGTAATATGGCTAATAATATGAGTTAGAGTGATAATAATAAGAGTAATAAGTATAGTAATTGTCGTTCTATCGATCATATACGCATAATATGGCTAATAATATGAGTTAGATTGATAATAATAAGAGTAATGAGTATAGTAATTTTCGTATTGTCGATCATATAAGCATAATATGGCTAATAGTATGGGTTAGATTGATAATTATAGGAGTAATGAGTATAGTGATTGTCGTTCTATCGGTCATATATCCACAATATGGCTAATAATATGAGTTAGATTGATAATAATAAGAGCAATGAGTATAGTAATTGTCGGTCTATCAATCATATAAGCATAATATGGCTAATAATATAAGTTAGATTGATAATAATAAGAGTAAGAAGTAGAGTAATTGTCGATCTATCGATCATATAAGCATGATATGCCTAATAATATGAGTTAGATTGATAACAGAGAGAGTAATAAGTACAGTAATTGTCGTTCTATCTATCATATAAGCATAATATGGCTAATAATATGAGTTAGATTGATAATAATAAGAGTAATAAGTATAGTAATTGTCGTTCTATCGATCATATCTGCATAATATGGTTAATAATATGAGTTAGATTGATAATAATAAGAGTAATAAGTATAGTAATTGACGTTCCATCGAACCTATCTGCATAATATGGATAATAATATGAGTTAGATTGATAATAGTGTGTGTAATAAGTGTAGTAATTGTCGTTTTATCGATCGTATTAGCATAATGTGGCTAATAATATGAGTTAGATTGATAAGAGTGAGTGTAATATGTATAGTAATTGTCGTTCTATCGATCATATAAGAACAATATGGCTAATAATATGAGTTAGATTGATAATAATAAGAGTAATAAGTATAGTAATTGTCGTTCTATCGATCATTTAATCATAATATGGCTAATAATATGAGTTAGATTGATAATAATAAGAGTAATAAGTATAGTAATTGTCGTTCTATCGACCATATAAGCATAATATGGCTAATAATATGAGTTAGATTTATAATAAGAGTAATAAGTATAGTAATTGTCGTTCTATCGATCATTTAAGCATAATAGGGCTAATAATATGAGTTAGATTGATAATAAAAAGAGGAATAAGTATAGTAATTGTCGTTCTATCGATCATATCTGCATAATATGGCTAATAATATGAGTTAGATTGATAATAATAGGAGTAATAAGTATAGTAAATGTCGTTCTATCGATCATATCTGCGTAATATGGATAATAATATGAGTTAGATTGATAATAATAAGAGAAATGAGTATAGTAATTGTCGTACTATCGATCATATAAGCATAATATAGCTAATAATCTGAGTTAGATTGATAATAGTGAGTGTAATATGTACAGTAATTGTCGTTCTATCGAACATATAAGCATAATATGGCTAATAATATGAGTTAGATTGATAATAATAAGTGTAATGAGTATAGTAATTGTCGTTCTATCGATCATATAAGCATAATATGGCTAATAATATGAGTTAGATTGATAATAATAAGAGTAATAAGTATAGTAATTGTCGTTCCATCGAACCTATCTGCATAATATGGTTAATAATATGAGTTAGATTGATAATAGTGTGTGTAATAAGTGTAGTAATTGTCGTTTTATCGATCGTATTAGCATAATGTGGCTAATAATATGAGTTAGATTGATAATAGTGAGTGTAATATGTATAGTAATTGTCGTTCTATCGATCATATAAGCACAATATGGCTAATACTATAAGTTAGATTGATAATAATAAGAGTAAGAAGTATAGTAATTGTCGTTCCATCGATCATATAAGCATAATATGGCTAATAATATGAGTTAGATTGATAACAGTGAGAGTAATAAGTACAGTAATTGTCGTTCTATCGATCATACATGCATAATATGGCTAATAATATGAGTTAGATTGATAATAATAAGAGTAATAAGTATAGTAATTGTCGTTCCATCGAACCTATCTGCATAATATGGTTAATAATATGAGTTAGATTGATAATAGTGTGTGTAATAAGTGTAGTAATTGTCGTTTTATCGATCGTATTAGCATAATGTGGCTAATAATATAAGTTAGATTGATAATAGTGAGTGTAATATGTATAGTAATTGTCGTTCTATCGATCATATAAGAACAATATGGCTAATAATATGAGTTAGATTGATAATAATAAGAGTAATAAGTATAGTAATTGTCGTTCTATCGATCATTTAATCATAATATGGCTAATAATATGAGTTAGATTGATAATAATAAGAGTAATAAGTATAGTAATTGTCGTTCTATCGATCATTTAAGCATAATAGGGCTAATAATATGAGTTAGATTGATAATAATAAGAGGAATAAGTATAGTAATTGTCCCTCTATCGATCATATCTGCATAATATGGCTAATAGTATGAGTTAGATTGATAATAATAAGAGTAATAAGTATAGTAATTGTCGTTCTATCGATCATGTAAGCATAATGTTGCTAATAATATGAATTAGATTGATAATAGTGAGTGTAATATGTATAATAATTGTCGTTCTATCGATCGTATAAGCACAATATGGCTAATAATATGAGTTAGATTGATAATAATAAGAGTAATGAGTATAGTAATTGTCGTTCTATCGATCATATAAGCATAATATGGCTAATAATATGAGTTAGATTGATAATAATAGGAGTAATAAGTATAGTAAATGTCGTTCTATCGATCATATCTGCGTAATATGGATAATAATATGAGTTAGATTGATAATAATAAGAGTAATGAGAATAGTAATTGTCGTTCTATCGATCATATAAGCATAATGTGGCTAATAATATGACTTAGATTGATAATAATAAGAGTAATAAGTATAGTAATTGTCGTTCTATCGATCATATCTGCGTAATATGGCTAATAATATGAGTTAGAGTGATAATAATAAGAGTAATAAGTATAGTAATTGTCGTTCTATCGATCATATACGCATAATATGGCTAATAATATGAGTTAGATTGATAATAATAAGAGTAATAAGTATAGTAATTGCCGTTCTATCGATCATATTAGCATAATGTGGCTAATAATATGAGTTAGATTGATAATAGTGAGTGTAATATGTATAGTAATTGTCGTTCTGTCGATCATATAAGATCAATATGGCTAATAATATGAGTTAGATTGATAATAATAAGAGTAATAAGTATAGTAATTGTCGTTCTATCGACCATATAAGCATAATATGGCTAATAATATGAGTTAGATTGATAATAATAAGAGTAATAAGTATAGTAATTGTCGTTCTATCGATCATTTAAGCATAATAGGGCTAATAATATGAGTTAGATTGATAATAATAAGAGGAATAAGTATAGTAATTGTCGTTCTATCGATCATATCTGCATAATATGGCTAATAATATGAGTTATATTGATAACAGTGAGTGTAATAAGTACAGTAATTGTCGTTCTATCGATCATATAAGCATAATATGGCTAATAATATGAGTTAGATTGATAATAATAAGAGTAATAAGTATAGTAATTGTCGTTCTATCGATCATGTAAGCATAATGTTGCTAATAATATGAATTAGATTGATAATAGTGAGTGTAATATGTATAGTAATTGTCGTTCTATCGATCGTATAAGCACAATATGGCTAATAATATGAGTTAGATTGATAATCATAAGAGTAATGAGTATAGTAATTGTCGTTCTATCGATCATATAAGCATAATATGGCTAATAATATGAGTTAGATTGATAATAATAGGAGTAATAAGTATAGTAAATGTCGTTCTATCGATCATATCTGCGTAATATGGATAATAATATGAGTTAGATTGATACTAATAAGAGAAATGAGTATAGTAATTGTCGTACTATCGATCATATAAGCATAATATAGCTAATAATCTGAGTTAGATTGATAATAGTGAGTGTAATATGTATAGTAATTGTCGTTCTATCGACCATATAAGCATAATATGGCTAATAATATGAGTTAGATTGATAATAATAAGTGTAATGAGTATAGTAATTGTCGTTCTATCGATCATATAAGAACAATATGGCTAATAATATGAGTTAGATTGATAATAATAAGAGTAATAAGTACAGTAATTGTCGTTCTATCTATCATATAAGCATAATATGGCTAATAATATGAGTTAGATTGATAATAATAAGAGTAATAAGTATAGTAATTGTCGTTCTATCGATCATATCTGCATAATATGGTTAATAATATGAGTTAGATTGATAATCATAAGAGTAATGAGTATAGTAATTGTCGTATTGTCGATCATATAAGCATAATATGGCTAATAGTATGGGTTAGATTGATAATTATAAGAGTAATGAGTATAGTAATTGTCGTTCTATCGGTCATATAACCATAATATGGCTAATAAAATGAGTTAGATTGATAATAATAAGAGCAATGAGTATAGTAATTGTCGGTCTATCAATCATACAAGCATAATATGGCTAATAATATAAGTTAGATTGATAATAGTGAGTGTAATATGTATAGTAATTATCGTTCTATCGATCATATAAGCACAATATGGCTAATACTATAAGTTAGATTGATAATAATAAGAGTAAGAAGTATAGTAATTGTCGTTCCATTGATCATATAAGCATAATATGGCTAATAATATGAGTTAGATTGATAACAGTGAGAGTAATAAGTACAGTAATTGTCGTTCTATCGATCATATATGCATAATATGGCTAATAATATGAGTTAGATTGATAATAATAAGAGTAATAAGTATAGTAATTGACGTTCCATCGAACCTATCTGCATAATATGGATAATAATATGAGTTAGATTGATAATAGTGTGTGTAATAAGTGTAGTAATTGTCGTTTTATCGATCGTATTAGCATAATGTGGCTAATAATATGAGTTAGATTGATAAGAGTGAGTGTAATATGTATAGTAATTGTCGTTCTATCGATCATATAAGAACAATATGGCTAATAATATGAGTTAGATTGATAATAATAAGAGTAATAAGTATAGTAATTGTCGTTCTATCGATCATTTAATCATAATATGGCTAATAATATGAGTTAGATTGATAATAATAAGAGTAATAAGTATAGTAATTGTCGTTCTATCGACCATATAAGCATAATATGGCTAATAATATGAGTTAGATTTATAATAAGAGTAATAAGTATAGTAATTGTCGTTCTATCGATCATTTAAGCATAATAGGGCTAATAATATGAGTTAGATTGATAATAAAAAGAGGAATAAGTATAGTAATTGTCGTTCTATCGATCATATCTGCATAATATGGCTAATAATATGAGTTAGATTGATAATAATAGGAGTAATAAGTATAGTAAATGTCGTTCTATCGATCATATCTGCGTAATATGGATAATAATATGAGTTAGATTGATAATAATAAGAGAAATGAGTATAGTAATTGTCGTACTATCGATCATATAAGCATAATATAGCTAATAATCTGAGTTAGATTGATAATAGTGAGTGTAATATGTACAGTAATTGTCGTTCTATCGAACATATAAGCATAATATGGCTAATAATATGAGTTAGATTGATAATAATAAGTGTAATGAGTATAGTAATTGTCGTTCTATCGATCATATAAGCATAATATGGCTAATAATATGAGTTAGATTGATAATAATAAGAGTAATAAGTATAGTAATTGTCGTTCCATCGAACCTATCTGCATAATATGGTTAATAATATGAGTTAGATTGATAATAGTGTGTGTAATAAGTGTAGTAATTGTCGTTTTATCGATCGTATTAGCATAATGTGGCTAATAATATGAGTTAGATTGATAATAGTGAGTGTAATATGTATAGTAATTGTCGTTCCATCGATCATATAAGCATAATATGGCTAATAATATGAGTTAGATTGATAACAGTGAGAGTAATAAGTACAGTAATTGTCGTTCTATCGATCATACATGCATAATATGGCTAATAATATGAGTTAGATTGATAATAATAAGAGTAATAAGTATAGTAATTGTCGTTCCATCGAACCTATCTGCATAATATGGTTAATAATATGAGTTAGATTGATAATAGTGTGTGTAATAAGTGTAGTAATTGTCGTTTTATCGATCGTATTAGCATAATGTGGCTAATAATATAAGTTAGATTGATAATAGTGAGTGTAATATGTATAGTAATTGTCGTTCTATCGATCATATAAGAACAATATGGCTAATAATATGAGTTAGATTGATAATAATAAGAGTAATAAGTATAGTAATTGTCGTTCTATCGATCATTTAATCATAATATGGCTAATAATATGAGTTAGATTGATAATAATAAGAGTAATAAGTATAGTAATTGTCGTTCTATCGATCATTTAAGCATAATAGGGCTAATAATATGAGTTAGATTGATAATAATAAGAGGAATAAGTATAGTAATTGTCGCTCTATCGATCATATCTGCATAATATGGCTAATAGTATGAGTTAGATTGATAATAATAAGAGTAATAAGTATAGTAATTGTCGTTCTATCGATCATGTAAGCATAATGTTGCTAATAATATGAATTAGATTGATAATAGTGAGTGTAATATGTATAATAATTGTCGTTCTATCGATCGTATAAGCACAATATGGCTAATAATATGAGTTAGATTGATAATAATAAGAGTAATGAGTATAGTAATTGTCGTTCTATCGATCATATAAGCATAATATGGCTAATAATATGAGTTAGATTGATAATAATAGGAGTAATAAGTATAGTAAATGTCGTTCTATCGATCATATCTGCGTAATATGGATAATAATATGAGTTAGATTGATAATAATAAGAGTAATGAGAATAGTAATTGTCGTTCTATCGATCATATAAGCATAATGTGGCTAATAATATGAGTTAGATTGATAATAATAAGAGTAATAAGTATAGTAATTGTCGTTCTATCGATCATATCTGCGTAATATGGCTAATAATATGAGTTAGAGTGATAATAATAAGAGTAATAAGTATAGTAATTGTCGTTCTATCGATCATATACGCATAATATGGCTAATAATATGAGTTAGATTGATAATAATAAGAGTAATAAGTATAGTAATTGCCGTTCTATCGATCATATTAGCATAATGTGGCTAATAATATGAGTTAGATTGATAATAGTGAGTGTAATATGTATAGTAATTGTCGTTCTGTCGATCATATAAGATCAATATGGCTAATAATATGAGTTAGATTGATAATAATAAGAGTAATAAGTATAGTAATTGTCGTTCTATCGACCATATAAGCATAATATGGCTAATAATATGAGTTAGATTGATAATAATAAGAGTAATAAGTATAGTAATTGTCGTTCTATCGATCATTTAAGCATAATAGGGCTAATAATATGAGTTAGATTGATAATAATAAGAGGAATAAGTATAGTAATTGTCGTTCTATCGATCATATCTGCATAATATGGCTAATAATATGAGTTATATTGATAACAGTGAGTGTAATAAGTACAGTAATTGTCGTTCTATCGATCATATAAGCATAATATGGCTAATAATATGAGTTAGATTGATAATAATAAGAGTAATAAGTATAGTAATTGTCGTTCTATCGATCATGTAAGCATAATGTTGCTAATAATATGAATTAGATTGATAATAGTGAGTGTAATATGTATAGTAATTGTCGTTCTATCGATCGTATAAGTACAATATGGCTAATAATATCAGTTAGATTGATAATCATAAGAGTAATGAGTATAGTAATTGTCGTTCTATCGATCATATAAGCATAATATGGCTAATAATATGGGTTAGATTGATAATAATAGGAGTAATAAGTATAGTAAATGTCGTTCTATCGATCATATCTGCGTAATATGGATAATAATATGAGTTAGATTGATACTAATAAGAGAAATGAGTATAGTAATTGTCGTACTATCGATCATATAAGCATAATATAGCTAACAATCTGAGTTAGATTGATAATAGTGAGTGTAATATGTACAGTAATTGTCGTTCTATCGACCATATAAGCATAATATGGCTAATAATATGAGTTAGATTGATAATAATAAGTGTAATGACTATAGTAATTGTCGTTCTATCGATCATATAAGAACAATATGGCTAATAATATGAGTTAGATTGATAATAATAAGAGTAATAAGTATAGTAATTGTCGTTCTATCGATCATATCTGCATAATATGGTTAATAATATGAGTTACATTGATAATAATAAGAGTAATGAGTATAGTAATTGTCGTTCTATCGATCATATAAGCATAATATGGCTAATAATATGAGTTAGATTGATAATAATAAGAGTAATAAGTATAGTAATTGTCGTTCTATCGATCATATCTGCGTAATATGACTAATAATATGCGTTAGATTGATAACAATAAGAGTAATAAGTATAGTAATTGTCGTTCTATCGATCATATAAGCATAATATGGCTAATAATATGAGTTAGATTGATAATAATAAGAGTAAGAAGTATAGTAATTGTCGTTCCATTGATCATATAAGCATAATATGGCTAATAATATGAGTTAGATTGATAACAGTGAGAGTAATAAGTACAGTAATTGTCGTTCTATCGATCATATATGCATAATATGGCTAATAATATGAGTTAGATTGATAATAATAAGAGTAATAAGTATAGTAATTGACGTTCCATCGAACCTATCTGCATAATATGGATAATAATATGAGTTAGATTGATAATAGTGTGTGTAATAAGTGTAGTAATTGTCGTTTTATCGATCGTATTAGCATAATGTGGCTAATAATATGAGTTAGATTGATAAGAGTGAGTGTAATATGTATAGTAATTGTCGTTCTATCGATCATATAAGAACAATATGGCTAATAATATGTGTTAGATTGATAATAATAAGAGTAATAAGTATAGTAATTGTCGTTCTATCGATCATTTAATCATAATATGGCTAATAATATGAGTTAGATTGATAATAATAAGGAGCAATGAGTATAGTAATTGTCGGTCTATCAATCATATAAGCATAATATGGCTAATAATATGAGTTAGATTGATAATAATAAGAGTAATAAGTATAGTAATTGTCGTTCTATCGATCATATCTGCGTAATATGACTAATAATATGCGTTAGATTGATAACAATAAGAGTAATAAGTATAGTAATTGTCGTTCTATCGATCATATAAGCATAATATGGCTAATAATATGAGTTAGATTGATAATAATAAGAGTAAGAAGTATAGTAATTGTCGTTCCATTGATCATATAAGCATAATATGGCTAATAATATGAGTTAGATTGATAACAGTGAGAGTAATAAGTACAGTAATTGTCGTTCTATCGATCATATATGCATAATATGGCTAATAATATGAGTTAGATTGATAATAATAAGAGTAATAAGTATAGTAATTGACGTTCCATCGAACCTATCTGCATAATATGGATAATAATATGAGTTAGATTGATAATAGTGTGTGTAATAAGTGTAGTAATTGTCGTTTTATCGATCGTATTAGCAAATTGGGCTAATAATATGAGTTAGATTGATAAGAGTGAGTGTAATATGTATAGTAATTGTCGTTCTATCGATCATATAAGAACAATATGGCTATAATATGAGTTAGATTGATAAAAATAAGAGTAATAAGTATAGTAATTGTCGTTCTATCGATCATTTAATCATAATATGGCTAATAATATGAGTTAGATTGATAATAATAAGAGTAATAAGTATAGTAATTGTCGTTCTATCGACCATATAAGCATAATATGGCTAATAATATGAGTTAGATTTATAATAAGAGTAGTAAGTATAGTAATTGTCGTTCTATCGATCATTTAAGCATAATAGGGCTAATAATATGAGTTAGATTGATAATAAAAAGAGGAATAAGTATAGTAATTGTCGTTCTATCGATCATATCTGCATAATATGGCTAATAATATGAGTTAGATTGATAATAATAGGAGTAATAAGTATAGTAAATGTCGTTCTATCGATCATATCTGCGTAATATG